>NW_010132946.1:0-19614 GCF_000699245.1 Pterocles gutturalis | reverse complement strand
TTCCCTTTCCCTGGAGAACTGTCAGTATTAAGAACTCTAAACATCTTTCGAAATTATGAAACTAACCTACAATTTGTAGGATGAAATAAAACATTTATACTTATCCTGTTCTTTCTTTTTTTTTTTTTTTTTGTAAACTTTTAAAGTTCTCCAAACATAAGGACTTTGATTTACTTAGATTTCTTTATTTTCTAGTTAAGTGGAGGCTGAAAGAATTATTTTGAAGTCCTGGAGGTTCTATGGAAGATTCTGTGTGCAAGTAAATCACCACAGCTGTTGATACTGTGCTGACGTGCTACAGTAGGAAATGGTTTTGCTTTTACCTGGGACATTTATTTTCACAAAACATATGAAAATAAGTATATTGTAAGTCATTAATGAATCAAATATAATTTTTTTGTTAAAGTGTGCATGCAGGATTTTGGATGGCCCACCTTGAAGTAGAAACTGCTGGTTTTGTGGATCTGGAGGGCAGGTGAAAAACATGGAGAAAACATTTATTTAATGCATATTGCAATTTATTTTTAGTGTCTTCCCAAATGTAAATGAGTATTTATGGCATCTACAGTCTGTTCACAAAGCCATCTCTCTAGCTGGTGAAGCCGGAAACCTTTGTCTCCTGCTTTCACAGTTGAGTATATTTGACTCTTTCTTCTGATGTGAAGATGAGTGATATACTGGCCTTCATAGAATCAAATAAAAAAAGAGAGAATGGATCTTATGAACTATTCTGGGTGGAGGAGCAAATGAGTAAATTCAGTAACTACTGAGATGTAATGACAGAAATGTGAAGGGTTTGGCCTGTGCTTTGGAAAGTTCTCCTCTTACAGTCAGCAAGCCAAGTGGAGAACAGACTAAATACCCCTTAAAATAACTCCTAAAAATGGGATCTCAGTTTATAAGCTGAGTCTTCCTGAGATAAAGAAACAATTATTCTGAAGGAGACCTACTATTTCAGGAATATTTTACGAGAAAATGTTAGCTCCCTTTTCAGTGTCATTAAATACTTTTTGTTGAACATCAGAGGTGCAGCTGTCTTGTGTACAAAACATTGTCCCTTCTTAGAAACCAAAAGGTCTTAGAAAGAAAGAGAGAAAGAAAGAAAGAAAGAAAGAGAAAGAAAGAAAGAGACATTGCAAACCCTTCTCTTTATTGTGGCCAGTGAGGATTAGGAAACTACCCCGCCATGTCTTAAATATGTTTTTACATAGGCATCTGCAGATTTCAGAGGAAGAACAATTCCTTTGCTTCAATTCCTAAAAAAACCCCCAAAACACCAAAGCAAAACAAGACAAACCAAACTCCATTACCTTATAGTGAATCTCCACAAGTCCTGAAATGTTTTCCCCTCCCTTCTGCAGAAACAAGCTTTTAGGTTTTCAATGAACAGCATCAAGGCAATATTTTAACATCTTGAAGCTCTTAGTGTTTTGTAGAAAAGGATAACAATATCATTAGTCTCATTATCCCTGTCCCTATAAACTTGCTTCTGAAAAATCCATGATGTGCCCTAAACCCCCAAGATTATTATGCCTATAAAGCTGTGCAACAAATTATCTTTAGCAGGGATGTGATTATGCATTCCCTACATGGGAATTTAACAAAATATGTCACAATTAAGCACACATGTCTGAAGAAATAATCCTGTCTCAAAACAAACACTGAAAGAGAAATGATGAGGAGTTCTTGTGGATTACTAGACCTGTATTTAGTTCAATAGGAAATAGATTCATCTGAGTCCTCTTTGAGGGGGCTTGAAAATACACTTCAGGTGTTTTTTACCACTTATGGGAGCAAAGACAACTTCATAGATCTAGCAAAGAGTTCTGTCAATGCATCAGATTTTATGAGCTTGGTTTTGTGGGGATGAGACTAAACAGCAAAATGAGGGATGAGACTAAACAGCAAAAACTACCAGAACTCCATGTTCTCCTTGGTCCTGCAGCAGATGGTGAACCTCCTTGAACACTTCGCTGTAGGTGCATCCTGCTTAGAGCTGGAGTGTCAGGTTAAATACATGATGCATGATTGTGGTCTTTCTGATATGATTTAGGTGCATTACCTACATGCTGTATTTGTGGTTTCATTCTGACTAATTTCCAAAGGCACTCTGAATAGATTTTATTTGTAAGTCTACCGTGCTAAGTGCAACAACCCTTTCCAGAACTGAGCAAATTTCAGACAGATACTGGAGACAAAATAGTTACATTTATCATGCATTGCAGAGACCATTTCTTCAAACTTTTCAGAAAATTCTGGAGGTACAAAAGGTCATGAAGCTCTTCTGTGCTCAGCAAAGAGAGTAACATATTGCACTGCAAAGCCAGGCAAACTGGGACACTCAGTCTTTTTATGCCCCTTGAACTGGGACAGTGTGTTTCAACTAGGGATTTGTCATCAGTGGTGATCAAAAAGTTCTCTATTGTATGACATCTATATTTAAGAAAGAGACACTGTGGACTCAGCCCTGGGGACAGAGACAAGAAAGTAGCCCTCATGCTTGCAGAACTGTATGTCTGAGTGCGGAAGTTCAGATACTATCGGCGTTTTGAAACAAATTTAAGTATTACATTGATCACGGCTGTGTGAAAGGGAGGTCTGAGACGGAAGAAAGGCTAGGTGATCAGTTCCGGAGGAACCAAGAACTCTGTTCTTATCATCCCTCTCTATCCCATCAAGTTAAAACTCTCATTCATTTTCTGACATCAAGGAGACTGCTGGCAAAGAGGGTGAGAGGAACACATAGCTGACAGTATGCGAACTGTGGAGCCCTGTGAAGCATAAAAATGTGAGCAAAGACCAAAGCTTTTTATATGACCTCTTTTTTTCTCAATAGAACTCCTCCCTCAGAAGACTCAGGACTTATTCCTTTGCCTTATCCCATGTGTTAGAAGTGATGAAGTAAAGAAAATGAAAAAATACGAAAAAAAGGATTGTTCAGGCTTTTAGTCACAAAATCAGAATTTTTTGTGACAGAACTGCTTCTTCCTTTGTATTTATAAGCCATCTGACACAATGAATTGCTTCCTATCTTGGGCTAAGCAAGTGTGGTTACAGTGCCTCTGTACTAAACAGGGTTTTCCTCCTGGCCATTTCTCATATAAAAACAGTATGAAATTTGCATTACTACAATGTAACTAAACTGCTTAACAGAAAATATCTGTATAAAAATCTCTCTGGAAGGTTGCATAAGCTGTGGCTTTATGCCCTGTTAAGCCCTTCAAATTCAAGTGCTTTGATTTTTTTTTTTTTTTTAAGATCGTAAAAAGAACAGAAATGGCACAATTTCTTTCATCACCTCCTTCCAGATTAGGACTGACAGGATTCCTTGTAAAACTGGGCTTGTCACTTTATGACTCTTTTCACTCCTCTTAATAAGAACAGCTTCCATAGCGAGCTCAGAAGTCTTTTCAGTGGGATAAAAAAGAAGATGGAAGGAAGATAATGAAACTATAGATATGATAGATATATATATAAACCTATTTTTCAACATTAAAGGAACAGAGGTCCCTTTCAGTTTGTTATTTATGTTTCTGCTCTTTTATGTTGAAGAGATCTTTTTTCTAAGCTAGTGTATGGGGTCTGGCTATGATGCATTATTACCCCCACAGCACCCTCCCAGTGCTGAGTGTCACCCTGGCAGCTGGCAGGTGTTTATAACACAGCTTGGGAGGGGGCGGAGCCAGGACAGCTGACCCGGATTGGCTGTTCCAGACCATGTGACCTCAGCTCAGCCACAAAAGCCAAGGGCAGGGAGGAGGAGGGGGGCATTTGTTCCTGTGTTTGTCTCCAGGAGCAGCTGCTGCACACACTGAAGCTCTGCTGTCCTGGGAAGTGGCTGGACATATCTTACTGAGGGGAAGCAGAGAATAACATCTTTCTTTGCCTTTTGTTTCTGTGCATGGCCTTGGCCCTTGGTTTAATTAAACTGCTTTTATCTTGACCCATGAGTTTTTAATCTTATTCTTCCCCTTTATTTTGCTAAAGGGGGAGTGATAGAGGGGCCTGGTGGGCACCTGGCATCCAGCCAAGGTTAACCCACCACAGCTAGTTTCTGCGGGAGGGGAACCAAGCTGCAGTTACTTATTCGTGTATTTGCCCTGGTGGGAAAGCATCTTTTGTACCAAGCACAGGTGGTTCCTATAGTCTCCAAAGGAGTTCAAAGTTGATTTGTCTTCTACATAGCCATAATGTATCAGTCAAGAAGAACAGAGAGTAGGTTATAGTACTTGCTACAAAATAATGTATGTGTGATCTATGTCTACCTACAGTTTAGGACTGCAGCTACAAATTGCAATCAGATTAGAGGAAAATAAACAGGCTGTTCTCTGTGGCTGACAGATCCTGGGTAGCAAAGCAGACAGGAGGCTGTGGCAGTTGTACCCTGGGGGCGATGCACATTTTCACAGGGGTCCTGGAGGAAATCTGTCTGAAAGCCTTTCTGGGACCATGAATGTAGGATATAACCATGGACGCTCATAACTGCCTTTGTTTCTTAAGCTTCTCTTCTCCATCCTGTAACTGCATTACTGCCCTGCTTTGAGAGGACAGGCAGAAAAAGTGCAACAGTGAGTATTCTGTATGCTTTTATCCACTTCTTGGCCTTATGGATTGTGGAGCATCATGCTATTGGCAGCTTTTCTCTGGATTATAGAAGTGTAAGTATAGTTTCAGCAGGGGTGTTTTCTCAAGATCAGCTGTATCAAGCAGATCTGAGAATCTGGAAATGGCAAGCTCAGGGCAGTGACTAGCAATAGCTGTGATTGTTTATTGTTTACAATTGCAGGACAATATTTTTTCTTACAAGTGTGTTGCAGGGTTTCCCAAAAAGCTCTTTGTTTGTCGTGATCCTGTGAGAAAGAAAACTGAGAATCTACATAATGTTTGACTTCTTCTGTAGAGTTGAAGCTTGGTACTCAAGGTGTAGTGAAATGTAACTGTGGGTGTGCATGAGAGACAGCTCTTGGCAGCAAACCATAACGCATACCACTGAGGGCAGGCCATTGCTTTCACTTTGGGCAATGGATGGGACAAGAGGAAAATACAATATATCACTTCTGATTTTAATAAATCTTAGGGAGCATATTGCAGTTTTTAGTACTCCTTCTTGACCAAACAGGCAAAAGCAACCTGGGACAGTAATTCCTGCTTTGAGCAGATTGACTCTGCCGATGGTGGTGAGCCCCATGCTGCCATCACTCCCCATGGATATGTTCCCATTTGTTCACCTGATTTCAGCAGCTGGTATGGAAGAGAGGGGAAACCCTGGATTTTAGGGAAAGGTGTTAAGTATTATCTAGGACTTGCTTTTATATTTTAGATGCCAGTGGCTATACATGGCATTGACACAATGACCGTATGGAATAAGGTTTAAATATGTCTTAACCTCTTCAAAGTCTGGACACTAATACTACATTAAGCGGTGACAGGGAGTTCCTTCAGTGCTTTTTCAGTCTGGCAAGGAAATGTTCAGCTCTTGGAACTTATTGCCATCTTTCCTTGTTTCTCCCAGGTCATCCCATTTATATTTACAAATTTTCTTATTTAGCCTCTTGATGACTGCATCTGTCTCTGACTGTGAACTTGGTTTGCAGAACTGGTTAGCTCAAGGCAAGCTGAATTAATGAAAAAGATCTAATTTCTGAAAACTTTTACTATTGATGATGACTTTCTGTAGGTTTGCTATGTTTATACTTATTTAGAAATGCATGATAAATGAGACCTCATGTTTCCCTAAATTTTTACAGTTATCTGACATAGAGACACTGAGACAGAGTTATTGCATTCTAGACTGCAGAAGCATTAACCAGGGTTACATCTTCCTGTAAAGTGTCACACAGCACTAAACCTTGGGGTGCTGTGTATAAAATCTTCATAAACAGATGTTAATAATTCTCAGCCGAATTTCTGAGAGACAGCACCATACAATTTCTGAGTGGAATAAATATGTGATGCATGCAAAACTGAAGTAGTACTTAGAAATCTGCGAATAGCTTTTAAACAAAATACTATCACTGGAAATTTGCTGGTGTACCTTATACAGATTTTATCACATTTTTGCTGATAATATATAACACAAACATCACATTTCAGCATAAGTACCTTCATTTTAGTACTTATTTATTAAGACTTCTCCTTTAATTTTCTTGTAGAAATAATCTGTCAATGTGACTGCAATATCCAGTTCATACTTTTGGCCTCTCCAGAACAGGACCACTAATTTATTTTCCCCAACATTTCCATTACTTCTGTCAATGAACAGCTAAAGATTCTCCATAACTATCAACAGTTCAGTCTTTGAGAGTGGATTGGTTTCACGCTGTGGCAAAATACATGTTCTGCAAACTGAGTCCCAATCTGTGGGCAAGGGATTTGTTTAGTCCCTGGGTTTTGTGATGGTCTTCAGCACTCGCTGGAATGAAGACTTGCTTCAAAGCATCATTTTGCCTGTGCAAGAGGCACCTCTCTAGCTAAAAATAGACACACAGACCAGGCACTTTAAAATAGCTTAAAGATAACACTCTTACATTTCTTACAAGCAGGAAAATTATGTAAGAGCATTGCAACTGAAGTAAGGTAGTTGTATCTTCCAGGTCCCTGCTACATGGTAGTCAGATGCTACAGTGATAATGGCCATGTAAGAATATAAATAGACTATAAAAATAATAATTTATAACTATAAAAAGAAAATTCTGTGGTCTCCAGAAAGAAACTTAGCTATCCTAGAAATGAACACAGTACCTTTGAAAATGATAAATCAGAGCTAGAACCAGCTTCCTTCTCTGCTACAAAATCTGATGTATATTGTGGTCTCCATGTTAATTGCTGCATCAACAACAATAACCTGTCAGCTTTTCTGACCTTAAATATTGCTTTCAGAAAGGCTCCATCACACTTTGTTTATGTCATGGCAATATCACAACATAAAGTAAATCTCACAGCTTCCGTTTAAGACCTAATGCACCCCAATTTGCTTTTTAAATGTTCCTGTAAGTATACACAGACATGATGTGTCTTCTGCGTGTTCCTATCTGTAAACACTTTTTCTGTTGTCTCCTAGCTTGCAGCAGGGATTCAACATAGTTATCATGAATTTTGCTGTCATTTTCCTAGCCTGACATCCACATGGAGCCCAAAGTTTAATTAACTCATAGAACTTAAATTGCCTCTGATGCCTTCTTACTTTGTTACGCTGTGCTCTCATCCAAACTGAGCATTCCCCTGTAATTAGAATTTAAACTGTTACACAAGTCAAAATGCTGGAGTAGGTGCACTGCACAAGTGGTAAGTAGATGCCTATTTTTAATTTCTCCTGAAAATAAATCTTACAAATGGCTGCAACATTGTACTTAAAATAATAGTCAAGATGCTATTTTATTTTCAACGTCTGACTGATTAGCACTTTGGTCCATGAACATCTGTTCTTGACACTGTCAACAGGTCCATGTCCTTCCTGTGCTGAGGACTCCAGAGCTGGATGCAGTACTCCAGATAGTGTCTCACAAGAGCGGAGCAGAGGGGCAAAATCACCTCCCTCGACCTGCTGATCATGCTTCTTTTGATGCAATGCAGGATACCGTTAGCCTTCTGGGCCGCAGGTGCACATTGCTGGCTCATGTTAAGCTTTTCATCAACCAACACCCCCAAGTCCTTCTCTTCAGGGCTGTGCTCCATCCAGCCTGTATTTGTGCTTGGGGTTGCCCTGACCCAGGTGCAGAACCTTGCGCTTGGCCTTGTTGAACTTCATGAGGTTTGCATAGTCCCATCTCTCAAGCCTGTCAAGGTCCCTCCATGGCATCCCTTCCCTCCAGCGTGTCCACCACACCACACACCTTGGTGTCGTCAGCAAACTTGCTGAGGGTGCACTTGATCCCACTGTCCATGTCTCCCACAATGATGTTAAACACCTCAGTCACAATACTGACTCCTGTGGAACACCACTCACCACAAGTCTGCTCTTGGACATCGAACCATTGACCACAACTCTTTGAGTGCGACCATCCACCCAGTTCCTTATCTACTGAGTGGTCCTTCTGAGAAATCCATGTCTCTCCAGAGACATAGATGTCATGCAGGACAGCGTCAAAAGTTTTGTAGAAGTCCAGGTAGATGACGTCAGTTTCTCTTCCCTTATCCACCAATGCTGTGACCCTGTCATAGGGGGCCACCAAATTTGTCAGGCATGATTTGCCCTTAGTGAAGCCATGTTGGCTGTCACAAATTGACTCCTTATTTTCCATGTGCCTTAGCATAGTTTCCTGGAGGATCTGCACCATTATGTTGCCAGGCACAGAGGTGAGACTGACCTGCCTGTAGTTCCCCTTTTTAAAAATGGGGGTTATGTTTCCCCTTTTCCAGTCGGTGGGAACTTCAGAACAGAAATGTTGGATAGTGGCTTAATGGCTTATCTGCCAGTTCCCTCAGGACCTGTGGATGCATCTCATCAGGTCCCATGGACTTGTGCACTTTCAGGTTCCTTAGATGGTCTAAAACCTGATCTTCTCTTGCAGTAGGCAGTGTTTCAACAACAGAAGACTGAAATGAAATATGCCTAGTATGACTAACTACATGATGCCATTGAGTTTATGAACATTCTTTATTCTCTTTCTTGTCTTCTACTTAAATTCCTTGAAAGGATTTAAATGGTACTTTAAATGGCTTACTGCTTTTCTGCCAGGTGTCATATTAAGTCAGCTATATCTCAGCAAATATGTTTATCAGATGGGAATAATACAGCAGCCTTCCTGTGCATTACTATAATATTTCTTCACAAAAAGTTATACTTAAATGACAGTTTGGATTTCCTCTATTTACTGTTTAATACTGTTTATCATTAAAATTCTGTTTCCTCATATGCCTCACTGCACAAAATTGGTAAACGCTTTAAGATGTTTTCCTGTATCCACGTTGATTCAGTTGGTGTAGGTATATTTAAATACAGACAGCCTGCATTAATAAGTATCAATATATATTGAACATTTTCTTTATAATCAACTGATTCTTGTCGAAGATATTGTAAACAATGTGCTTCTTACCAAACATGAGACAGCAGACAGAAAGAGGTAGAAAGAGACAAAGGCAGAGAGCAGATATTTAGGGCCACAAAAATGGTCAGAGGGCTGGACCACTTCCTACATAAGGACAGTCTGAGAGAGTTGGGGTTGTTCAGCCTGGAGAAAGCTCCCTAAGCCAGGGAGACCTTAGGGCAGCCTTCCAGTACCTAAAGGGGCCTACAGGAGAGATGGGGAAACACTATTTATCAGGGAGTGTAGTGATAGGACAAGGGGTAATGGTTTTAAGCTGGAAGAGGATAGATTTAGATTAGATATTAGGAAGAAATTGTTTCCTGTGAGGGTGGTGAGACACTGGAGCAGGTTGCCCAGGGAAGCTGTGGATGCCCCATCCCTGGAGGTGTTCAACGCCAGGCTGGATGAGGCTTTGAGCAACCTGGTCTGGTGGGAGGTGTCCCTGTCCCTGCAGGGGGGTTGGAACTGCATGATCTTTAAAGTTCCTTCCAACCCAAACCATTCTATCATTCTATGATATTTAAGATGTAATGATGATTTAAAAGAAACATTATAACAAGGTGCCACTGGGAATTCCAAAAACAAGGTCCATACCTCTCCTTGTTTGGGTAAAAGTCAAAGAAGAAACCTCTTTAAATGGGAAAATAAAGAAAAATTCCACACAGTCACCATTCAGAATTACCTGCCAAAATCACAGGTAAGCGCTGAAATTTTCCTTGGTTAACTTAATGAGAAAATCTGTTTTTCCTTCATTATTGAAGAAATAATATCTGCTATGAATAATGTTGTTCTGTCCTTCTCACCCAACCATTTTTATGAAAGTGGGAAGGGCAAAATTACTTCATTTGCTGTTTTGATGAGAAGTAGTCTCCTGTCCTCAGGGAAAAGAAAACAGAAAACAAAAATGGATTTCCTGAGTTTTTTTGGTAAGATGTAATCTCATTGTTTTCCAAACTTTCCAATTATATCTTCTGTAGGTTTTAAATTTCTTTTTCCTCTTACTTTTAATGGGCTCTATGGTTTCAAGAAATTTATAATCAATAGGCTGGGTGGTCAGTGGTTTTGTGTTCCTTCCTATCTTTTCTTAAAGATCTTTGTTTTTTTAAATTTTCTTTGGCAGTGTCCTTGCATGACCTCACAGAGAAAGCAAGTTATATCCGTCTTTTAGATCTGCCTACTCGTAGCTGTGCTGTCAATGCACATCTCAAGTTCCTCCAGCCGCAGTTTGATTTTTCCTTTCCCTGTGCTAGCTACTGAATTTTCATTGGCACTCTCACTCTGCACAGCTTGAGTGACATATATTCTTTTCCTCTGTAAGCCTTTTTTCACCTGTACCTTCTTGTATTAATTGCCAGTATTGTGTTTTCATGCTGCAATTACTTGATTCCCCAGAACCTTTCATCTTCTTCATTTTGGTATTGGATTTCTTCCCTGTGGCATTCATTTGTGCATTTTTCATCAGCTAAAGCACTAACTACAGTTATTTCTTTTTCTCCATCACATCTGATAAGTTGCTCATCTTTTTATTTTCTTTTTATTTTTTAAAATCTGAGTGCTATTAGACTGTCTTTTCCTGCATTTATACTGGGGATAATTAACAGACCACAATCTGTTTTTCAGTCCTTAAGAAGTCACTCACCATAAACAGTAAATATCTACTACTAATAATAAAACACTTGCTTCCAGCCTCTTGAGACAGCTATTAAAGTTTTCCCATAGCACCCTGTTCCTGAAGAGGTCTCAAGATTATATGGTGGAGAACCCACGCCTTCCCTCATCACTGGAATCCACATGCCGATGGGACATTTCCCTTCCCGGGTCTTCAGATGCCAGCCAGGGGCTGCATGATCACATTGAGCAGAGACTGCCCGCAAACCTTCCAGGCTCATGAGCCATGAAGTCATCTTTATACTGGAGAATTATTAGGTAGGAACCCATAACTCAGTTAGATTTGTTGTTGAGGGCTCTTGGATTCTTGACTGAGCAGATATGGTGGTAACACTTTGCCAGAAAGCCTTCAACCTGTTCATTGCAGAAGGCTAGCACAATGCTCATCTGCTCTCTTAGTCTCAATAAAGTGTTACATAGAAATACTGATAATTGGCAGATACACCTGAAATGAGGCAACTCTTCAGGCATAGGTTTTCCAGGCTGGTCAGAAGATAAGTTGACTTGGATACCACCTTGTTGCTGGCCAGCATCCCCAGATGGTGAGAACAGTCTGGGCAGGAAGCTTATTGCAACTCAGCATTGACACCCCGATGTCACTAGGTTCATAAAAAGTCTGTCTGGGTGGTTTTGCTACATGTTGTTGGCAAGATAAGGGAAGAAATATGCAAAATGTTAAGCAATAATGACTAATAGAGCATCTGCTTCTTGACTCCTGAGAAAGCTGTTAGAGTCCTGCACATGCAGTAGTTCTGAAAGGCTATCAGCTTACACAGATAAGCAAAGCTGCATTCATATTCCTGCTATCAGTGTGAATGGTGATTATTCCATGTCCTCTTGCTACTTTTAAAATCCACTTCCTCAACTGTGGTATTTCTAGTCTTGTGACCAGTACTAGAATACTACAAGAACGTGGATACCCTAATTCCCTGACACCAAACCAAACAATATTGACGGCATTTCTGAAATGCAGTGACGCTAGACTACTACTTTCTACCATAGATAACTGCCTGCATGGGTGTTTAATACTTCCTTCCAGCTTTTAAATAATAGGTAACCTAAAAATAAATGTGTAATTTGCCACAATATTTCTCTGCTAAAATCTTTTAAGAAGCTGCTGTAATGACACATTTTTATAATGTTTCCGATTGTAAAGAACGTTAATGCAGACCAGTAGAGTAGAAAACTTCAAAGAAATTAAAAATTACTACACTGGAACAGGTTGCTCTGGGAGATGGTAGAAGCCCTGTCCCTGGAAACATTCAAGGTCAGGTTGAATGGTGCTCTGGCCAACCTGATATAGTGGAAGATGTCCCTGCTTTCTGCAGGGGGGTTGGACTAGGTGACCTCCATGGTCCCTTCCAGCTCAAAATATTCTATGATTCTAAATTATCATTATTGCTAATGTGTTGTGTTCTTACTAAGGAAAATAAAATAAAGGGTGAGCAGAAGAATGAAATAGAATTTTAGGCAGGTCTAGGAAAATACCTGATGATAAGACTTAAAGAGCTGGATCTGTTTAACTTACCTGAAATAAGATTGAGATGAGAGCTGACAGTGTTAGATATTTGTGGGAGAACATAACAAACACAGTGCTCTGTTTACCCTTGAAAATAATGGTAAATGAGAACTAAAATGTATAGTGTCCATTTTTTAGCACTAACTGACTGAGTCTGGCCAAGCCCATGCTATTAAACTCTTTAGGCTCCCAGTATAGGATGATTACATCCATGCTGCCTACTCTGAAAGTGCATGGGTTGTGCTTGGGACCGGCTTGGTTATCAGCAGATTTGGTGAGGACCAACTATCCCTCTGCCGTTCTAACAAGTTAACTGTTCAGGTGATGAAACTTCAGAACCTGTGTTCAGGTAGTTGTATCATTTAATTCACTGATAAGGACAAGCTTTTTTTTCTCTGGAAACTTGGGCCCAAATGTGTTGTGACTACTTTTTGGGACTCAGAACACATTTATCAATTTTTTTTTTTTATATATGCACATATCTTGGTTTGGTGTTATTAAATATAATCTCACCTCTATATTGACAATTCATGTTGAAACTTTCAGGAGAACAAGTTTGCTATAAATTTGTCCAATAGTTCTTGGTTTAAACCAGATTGAGGGAATATAGCAGTTCTCTCATAAACTTAAGCTGGTATTTAGGAATCCATTAAATCATTCCATCCCTCTTTCAACCCAGGGAGCTCTTCCTGGCACCAGTAAAAAAAATACAAGCAACAGCACACCATTTCTCCCATGGCATTAATTTTGGATAATTTCTAACCTTCAAATATACTCACTAGACATCTGCTTAAAAATGTAATTTTTTCGGAAAGTGTTTTTAATCTGCAGGCAAGGTCCTATGTCACTGCATCCGCTACTGACTGTTGCTGAGTAACAGAGCAAGGGAAGCAGCTCACTCTCTGCTGCAGGATCCTGCGTGGTACTGCTGAGCTATTTGCACTGTGGAGTTCAAAGGGATCAGAATGTGATGTGAGGCTCTGGTATACGAAGTCCACCTTCTGTGTGTAAAGTAAAATGGAAAATCTTTAGAGTTGCAAATGCTGTAGCTGCACCTCACGATCCTTGCTGATGAGGTTGTGCTGCTCGCAAGTGCAGCTTGCACTGGATTTGCACCAATATGGGTACTGTGCTTTTTGATATCTCCCTGTGTCTCATTATCCCTGAAGAGGCCATTAAGAGAGAACAGGGACTGTTCTGCCAGGTGGCTCTATAGCTGACAGATTCGCTTTATTTAATAAGTAGGAAAAATTACTTTTGCAGTTCAGAGAATTAGGAAGGCAAAAAGGAGGTTTTCTGCAGTTAGAGGTGAGATACTTCTCTATCACAGTGTCCACTACAGGCAAGGAAAAAAGCCCTTAATGTAAATCAGAGGTGCACTGTTTTTGGGTTTTGGCTGCAGGGCATGTGTGTCCATGCCATGAGAGACACTGCACTTGAAAGACCAGGCGGAAATGTTAAAACAGAGGGAAAAGAGGGAACAGCATCTAGAGGAGGTGAGAAAAAGAGATTGCAGTCACTTACCAGAGAAAGAGGAAGAAGCCAATCAGCGGAGAGGAATGCACAGCATCTGATTTTTCAGACTCAGAGGTTGCTCAGTGACTTAGGTGACTTCACCTTTGTAATGCTAAGGGACATTTTGCTGCAGTTCTGTAGCTTGCCTTGGGCTTGAAGTTCTGCAACATTTCACGCAGGTTGCTGTGGCAGTGATTTTCCCTTGTTGCTCTCATGCTGTTATTCTTCTGATATTATTCTCGAGGCCTTATTCCTGCAAACCCCAACAGAACTGTCGTGCTGGGTTCTTTTGGGAAAAAAATTGCTCTGAGCATCAAAACCACCCTTTTCCATTTCCTTTCCCTGCCCTTTAGTTGTAGCTTTTGGGTTGTGTTATGGGAACTCAATAATATGCAAGCACATACCTTATCAACCACCCAGCCTGCAGCACCAGCCCTGGGTAAATGTGAATGTGTGTTCCAGACAGCACTAACAGCACCAGAAGCAACAACCAATATAAGGGTCAAGTGGATCCTGATGAAAAGTTTATAGTCCCTATGGAGAAAGATCACTGGGGTTCACCTGCTGTACTGGAGAGGAGCCCAGGAGAGATGCTCACTGGGCACTCCAATTGCTTCTCTTCCCAAAGGGCCACTGGGGATAGTTTTTCTTTTTTTCTTTCTCTCTCCCCTTTAGTTTTTATTTTTCCCTGAAACTAACTTTACTATAGAGATGATGTTTACCGTCAGCTAAGGACCCTTTATGCGTGTAAGTGTGTCTCACAACACACGGCAAACGTATATTTAATGAACCTTTTCAAAGGAAAACAGCATTGCTCTATTTTTAAAGAAGATAAAACCTAAGATTTTTCAAACACCATTTAAAGTCTCTCTCAGCAGAAAGCTCCTCTAGCAAGGCAAACAAAAGGGCCTTTCAGTGCTCTTTCAAATCTCATACTTTTAGCAACATTAATATTTGCATCTGGCTTAAATACCTACATTGGGTGGTACAGATTCCTAGGAATCCTGAGGCTGGAAATTAGTATTATGATGGTCATCCGGTCCCTGGTGGGGAAGAAGGATCCACTACACATAAATAATGGGATAGGAAAGCTTCCTGAAGAAGTCAGAATCTAGCAGATGTAATTGGCTGTGGAACAAGATTCATCATTAGTGGAAACGCTGAATATGAATAAGGGGCAACCACCAGAGAGGAAAGCTGCCTTCAGGATTTCTTGCAGCTTCTGCTAAATAACCTGCTTGAGAACTGCAGAGTAACTGGCATGACATTGGAGTTGGATTGCTCCTGAGATCTCAGATGAAACACTCATGAGCCTGTTAATGATGAGAGGCTGCATGATATGGGACCATGGCCCACCTCTACTCAAAGACTACCCTCTGTGAAGCAACAAAGGAAATAAGAAATCCTGGAAAGTTCCCCTTGAGTCCTCTCTCCTCCCACTCTTATTGCAGCCTTGTGTAGACCCTGTCTGAGGAGCATGTGAAGAAGTAAGGGGCCACATATATTGGGAAAAGCATGCTGGAGTCCTGTGCTTAGTAAGCCCACAGCTCCCTCTGGAGGAAAAGCCCCCCGAGAAAAGCACTAGATCGAGGATTAGGAAATCTTCATTCATATGGAGTCACTTGGTGCACAATAGACCCTGGACTGGACAGCTACTGCTGCTATTGTTTCCAGGAAAGCCTACCATCTACGTATTCACAAGGTGTCATTTTGTCAGTGTCATTCGTGGCAGTTGGTCTGGCCAGGGTGGAGATGCTGAAGTTGACAGCCAAGTCTGGGTGCATGCTTGGGCATGAAAGCCAAGGTGCTTGAAAAGGTGCTGTCAGCTTTGGGATTGTTCAGCATCTGTCTGAATTCTGCCTTGCACTTCCCTCATATGCAGCTGTCTTGGGAGCTGCTGTCTCACCAATAGAATTATACCAAGACCTGCCACATTTGTCATGCTCATGCAGAGTTGTTTTCAGTCACAGCATTTAAAAAATCTTCTCTAGCAAAACAAACATTACTGTGTCACTTATTGAAATAATTTGGGTTTAAAGCTGAATTCAGCAACAAAATTTGTTTCTTACTCAGCAACGTATGCCTAGGATAAAGAAGCTTGGTAAAAAGCTCTCTTTTTTTCCACAGTCATCTCTACAAGGAAGGCCAGACTGACCCTGCCTTGCTGAAGAGGGAAGGACGGAATGACCCTTCTGAAGTTCTCAGTTCCAGTTTCTGATTCTCTTATTTTGCTCTCATGTCTACAAACATAACCCCGGACTTGAGGTCATGGTAAATATTCTGAATTTTCATAATTTCTCCTAAAATCAAAACTCTGTTTTGTTCTGGTAAGAGTCTCATGCTGTGCTAGGAGCTAGGTTGTTAAGAAACAAATGGAAAAATTTCCCTCCGGTGGAACTTTGCATACACTATTTTTTATTGTTTACTTAAAATAAAGTATATTAAACTGCCAGCAGCAACAAGAGCCTCATATTTTTTCTTTATATGAATAAAATATGAAGAAGAGAAAAAAATATTTCCCATCATACAGTTGAAGGGCAAGATGTGAAAAACCTGGCAAATGCTGTACAGTTTAATACAATTATTGAATAACTGTTGAAAAATAGGTCTGGAAAACAAAGGTAAATGGGTGAAATTGTGTAAGATAAAGCTCCATAAAAGAAAACTAAATACATATGCATTAGTTCCATCATGTGAGAAGTCATTTAGTGATAAAAGTAAGCAGAACCATCAAAATTCAGTAGAATGACACACAATTATACTTCAAGGCACACTTTCAGCAATGGAGACAGAAGTCATTTTATAGCAAGAATTTTAATTTTTTGTATTTTGTCTGTTTAGTAGAGTATGTGTCAGAGGATCTTAATCTGCCATTTGCTGTGCATCCCTAGGAATCCTTCCCCTGTTATGAACTCCAGCAGCAGCTGGTGAAAACTGATGGTCCAGTGCATCTTTCAGCTTTTCTACCAGCCAGCATAGTCAGGCCCAATCTCTTCATTGACAGCAAATTAAAGAACTGCAGTAGAAGAATAATAGCTTTTTGTCTGATGTCTGGGACAGCCTGCTCATAATCTGACTTTCTGCCATTAGTGAGTTGTTGCTTCTGTCTGTGCTGTACCTCACCGACAAATGGAGGAAAAAGTACTGGCTCTGATGCTGGAGTTATTCTTCCTAGGTGTCTATAAAGCATAGGGATGAAAAGCACTGCCCATATACAAAGAATGAGCTTGGAATAAATTTTCAGTTGTTAATAGGGACCCTGTTTTTCTCATCTTTACTGCTCTGATCCCAATGAAATTCATGTGAAAGTATACACAGCAGCATCATGAATATGTCAGTTCATTTAGTAGACTGAAAAAAACAAATCATGTTTGACCCTGCTGGTTCTGCAAACAATTTTAGGTTTTATTTTGATGACAGCTCAACTACATATGGCCAGATGGGATTCCATTTGTGGTTTGTCAATACACTTTAATTTCTCAGCTACTTTAAAATGCAAAGTCGAGGGCTAATTCGGTGCTTGTAAAAGGGGAATTCACGTCTGTAATGACTTTCATCAAAGAGCTTATCATCATGGGACAGTTAATAAAAATCATTTAATGAGCCTTCACATGATCACTTTGAGGCTGACATATTAATATGATAAGCCCTTGGCAGATGAGGCAAGTAGGTTGATAACATTCATACATGCTGTGCAAAATCAGAGGCTCTGAAAGATTAATTTTTACATTCTGCATTCTCAAACCTCTGACTTAAACCAACAAGTGTGTTCATTCAGAACACTTTAGTGAGGAGTAAGTTGTGGCAACATTGCCTCTGATACTGGTTTTTAAAATTCCTTTACCTCCATTCAGTCAGCTGATAGGTTGAAAAGCAGTAAATCACAGAAGCTCAGGTGACATTCTTAATTTATCAGCTCTCTGCATACCAGCTTCCCACTACATTCTCTTTATGTTTACAGGTATTAGTGAAAATAAAATCTCATGGAAGGAGAATGACTTATTTATCACATTTCCAGCTCTGAAAATGAAATGTCAGAGAGAGTTCAGTGGAAATGTCAAGAACATATGAAAAATTTCATTGTGTTAAGATCTTGCATTAATTCGTCTTAATTTATTGAAATAGCTCAAATTTGAATGCTATGCCCAGAACCCAGACCATCTTGCAGGTGATGGAGATAATGGAGTTTCTACGATAAAACTCAATACCATGAAGACAAGACAGGGAATAGCCACACTGAAGCCAATGTTTCTTCTACAAGTGCACACTGGTGATGCATGATCAATAGTTGAACAAATGCCAAAGTTCAGTGTGGATCTTTACAAAATTCTTTAAAGTAGATTTTAAATCAGACAGAAAGTACCCCAAAGGCTTAACTATTTCAGTGATATGTCAAAATTTTAAAAAATTATAAAAGACAGCAATCTGCCAATCAATGTGCTTGACATCTATCCAGGAGCAGTTCCATAGGTCAGCACCTGAAAGCATCTTGAATGCCTGTAAAGGCAAAGTAATAGACACATAACTGTGTGGAAAAAAGAAGGAGTCATTACCAAAAGAAAATGGTCTGCACCACAGGCTGCAGGAGAATCTCTGCTCTGGTTCCTGGAGCACCTCCTCCCCTCCTTCCTCACTGACCTTCAATGACCTTTCTGCAGCATTGTTTCTCTCACATATTCTCACTCCTCTCTATGCCTGCCGTTGCACAGGGTCTTTTTTCCCCCCTTCTTAAATATGTTATCACAGAGGTGCTATGACCATTGCTGATGGGCTTGGCCTTGCCCAGCAACAGGTTCATGTTGGAACCGGCTGGCATTGGCTCTATTGGATGTGGGGAAAGCTTCTAACAGCTTCTCACAGAAGCCACCCCTGTAGCTCCCCTGCTACCAAAACCTTTCCACGCAAACCCAATACACACAATTTTGGTTTGCAGAGAACAAAAAACACCCTAAAAACAGCTACTGCCAATAAGACAGGATAAATAATGAGATATTTATGCCATCATTATACTAGAAAATGGAAATGAATTCTCACCTATCAGAAGGAAAGAGTCACAGAACATGTTGTTTCCTACATGGCAGCTATAGAATAGGGAATGTCCTTTTGAAAAATTAGAACGATTTTCATGGTTATCAGGTGAGTTGACTCTTAATTTTTTTTTTCTCCAGGGGTGCACTCCTCAGGCCAGGGATCAAAGTTCTTGCATTGTCTTCCCAATGTTTAGATCTAAATGATCTAACCACCCTATGTCTGACTTGGTGGATACAGTTACACATATTCAGTCCTAACTCCACATAAAGGATATATGGAAACATGACTCAGCCCCTTTCCGCCACATGCTCTTTTTTATGGACAGGAATGTGGTACTGTCCTGGTTTCAGCTGGGACAGAGTTAACTTTCTTCATAGTAGCTAATAAGAGGCTGTATTTTGGATTTATGCTAAGAAGGGGGCTGATAACACACTGCTGTTTACAGTTGCTGCCAGGACAGTCAAGGACTTTTCAGTGTCTCTGCTGTGCCAGTGTCTGCAGGGGCAGGAGAAGCTGTGAGGGAGCACAGCCCCAATTACTAGTCTAGGATTTGGCCTTAGGTTTAGGACTGAGACCCAAGTTGGCCAATGGTGTATTCCATATCATACATGTCATGCCCAGTATATAGATAAGGTTCTGTCTGGAAGTGGTCTCTCTGGGTTGCCCCTGGCTCTGGGTCGTGTCTCTCTCTCTGGGTCACCCCTTTCTTGGAGTCATCTCACTCTCTCAGTAGGCTCTTGGTCTCTTGGATGCTCAAACTCTTATCTCTTTTCTGGGATTGCGATTTTGGGACTCTCCTTGCTCCAAGATCCTTAGCCAGGACTGTGCTGAACCTTGGTCATTGGGTGGTGAGCA
>NW_010132945.1:19646-36969 GCF_000699245.1 Pterocles gutturalis | reverse complement strand
CTGTCTGCTGGCCTCATCGGAGAGAGTTGCAGGTACCTTTCCTCTCCCCTTCTCACCAGCCCCTCCCTCCGCCCGCAAATTTTAGGGTACAGGAGCCTCAGGAGAGCTTTTTTTTTTTTTTTTTTTAAATCCCTGATAAAATAAAATAAAAAAAAAATCTTTAGAAGGATGACTCTTTTGCAGGAATCTGCTCTGAAAGCAGGGATACCCCCAAGGAGCTAGCGGCAGCGGCGCTGAATCCCACCAAAACAGAGCTGCCTGATTAGGCATGTGCTTCTCTCTCTTTGCAGTTTCTTCTGGGCCTGTGTGGACTAGGGGCACATCGCGGCGCCTGTCTGGCAGGAGGGGAAAGCGGAGACTCCTTCAGGTTTCCAGAGAGGTCCGAGCGGACTGCATTAGTAAGTGAATATGCTTGTTTTCTGTCCCTGTGCAATCCTGCTCCTCCAAACCTTTTCTTAGCATACACACACACACACACACATATCTTTATATATATATGTGTGTGTGTATTTCTGCTTTTGAGTCACACCGTTCTGGTGAGAGAGGAACTTGGCTGTACTAACAACTTGAACTGTTTTCAGTGGGAAAAGTGCATGAAGTGATTTACTTATCTTTTATGAGAAAAGAAAATTGCAGGTGAATACTTGTGTAAAAAAACCCAACAACTGAGTGTGTCAAGTATTGTGTCATGTCTACCTTAGTCCAAGTATAGGTATGTGGTGGATTACAGATAAAATCTAAACAAAGAGATGCGCCCTCAGGAGGGGTCTACCACACAGTGTGACCTGCTAAGTAATGCCAGGTGACAGGGCATTCAGTTTAATGTAAAATGTGCATGGATTATAGGTGCTAAGAGTGTTTCTGTCTGCATTGAGTTGTAAGCATTTTCAGTCCACATTTCTTAAGTTGTTGCATTTTTTGTGAAGTTTCGTATGTATAAAGTGTGTGTATATTTTTTCTTTTAATGAGGGTGACAGTTCCAGACAACATCTTTTCTTTCCGAATGCTTTTATGGGACATATTCAGAAGTACTGATGGTACTTTTTAAAAAAGGTGCGAAAGATCTAGGGGAAAGAAAAAGGTAAACTCATTTAAGAGGGCTTCAGGAAGAGTAGGATTAAGGTTTGCTGACTGATCTGTGGAGTTGACAGAAGGTACAAAGATCAAATAAAGGTATGTCATGAAGAGTCTGCTATTAGGTGTTGTTTAGCACTAAACGTATCTGCATATGGGAAGGAGAACTTTTGCAGGCATTATTTCTCTTGGGACAGTGGACCCGTTATCGATATTTGCTGCATCTCTGATAGAGGAAACAGCTAGTACTAGTAGTTGAAGGTTAACTGTTTCCTAGGTAGAGGGAAGAAACAAGAATGAGAAGTATGTCAATGAAAATGTTTGCTCATGTTTGCTAATACCTAAATAAAACCTTTGTGTTATGTCGGTAGAAATATAGTTGAGTCAGGTGTTTTGAATGTACTGGAAGGAATCAATAGCATTTCAGCGCTTTTTCTCTATTCCTGCCAAAGGGACTTGGATTTAAATTCTTCATGTGTTACTGTGTCTATTGTAGGGACAATATGGATTTGAATTTGAATAAAATAAACTCACTTCTTTATAAATCCTAGACAAATTTGTGTTATTTTATAGTACAAATTATTAATAAGTGTGTATTGTAAATAAGCTATACAACTCAAATCTCTTATGTATTACGTTTGTATTGTTCACCTAATCATTAGAAACTGTTAAATATGCATTTACAAGTGTATTTTATTAAGCATCTCAATGCAAAATTAATGTTGCATTTTCAGGTGTAATTCAAAATCAATCACAATTAATAAATGTCGCCAGGAGTGAAAGTTTATTAGGGTCAAATTAAAAGCTTTTCTTTGTGAAGTAAAGAAATTAGTTTATGTCACAACAGTAAAGGTAATTAGACAAAATTTATTTAATTAATTAACGTGACAGAAGGAGGAAAGGTTAAATCTGCAGCAGCGGAAGGATGACATTCAGAGTTGCTTTCAGGTATTTATAATCTTAAAGCTAGGAATAATTACAAAGCATAGGCTACAAGTTCTGAGGTGGTGGATTAGGGTGACTTTCATATTGCAACACAGTGCTCTTTGGGTAATGGGCAGTAGCATCTATGACAGAAAAAAATACCCTGTGAACTTGAAATAAAAGGTTAACACATCTGCTGGCTGAGTAAGGAATCCTACTGTTACTGGTTTAGTATTATGAATTTATTGTTCAGTTAAAAACAAAGCCTTTTTTTGCCCCCCCCCCCCCTTTTTTTTTTTCAGTAGGTAACATTTGACATAGCTCATTGCTGTGTTGTACTCCCTGTGGGCAAAGCGTTAAAATAATATATCCAAATAGTTTTCATGAACTGTTTTGTGACTACATACAGAGAAGTTTATTTGGTTAAGCTTTCTGTTCTGCTAGGCGGTCCTGAACATGCAGCATGAGATGTTGAATGCCTAACAAAGTGTCTATTTTTACAATTAAAAAAAAAAAAAAGCTTAAAATATAAATGATTAATCAGATAGGAACTACATTGTTTAGTTAGGCTGAATCACAACATACTTAATGGCTTTATTAGTTTCTAGCATACTCTTCATTATTTGTCTTTCGGATTTTTCTTTAAATCTAGGATATCTCCTGGCAATATTTCAGTATCTCTATGAAAACTGACTTGACACATACTCCACTTTTGCTGTAATTACTGCTTGCTACTGTGGGAAATGACCTGAGTCAAATCCTGGCAAATAAGTTTGATACATACTATATTTGATCATATAGGTATGTACAATCTTAACCATAATTGCTGATACAGGAAAATGTCAAATCAGATCAATCTAATTCAGAAGAAACAACAGAGGACTTAGAAAAGACCTCTTGCTGTGAGTATATACAATTGATAGAACAAAGTTGCATGTGTCAGCGATAACATGTTTTATTATGCAATTGTTCTTGTTATTCAGATCAGATAATGGCCTGATGAAATATATAAGCAGTCTGCAGGGAATGAATGATTAATTCCTGTAACATGTGCTTATTGTAGGAATTCTTACCAATAAAATTCTACATACCCCCCCTTAGTTTGCAGTAGATAAAGTCAAATAGCATTGTCTGTATTAATATTAATCACTTAGTCTGCCAATGTGGTATCAAACTTTGTGGTGATAAACTATGATGGAAAAATTATGACAGACCGTTCACTCTTTGTTACATGTAGCTTTACTGAAAAAACTGACAGCGCACAAACAAACGTGGTGCCTGATAGCACAAACTCTTTGGAAACGGTGGATATGTTAAATATCAAATAATACACAGGTGTTTTAATCTGCTTGGTTTGTGTGTCTTATTTTACAGCTTACACAGCATTAAGAACTTTATGTGTAATGTATATGGATGCTAATTCTACAGGTTCCAAGTACATTAACAAGTTGGAGAAACTAAGATATCGTTGACTAAGTTGGAAAACAGGCCATCTCAGCATTTTGGAAAAGGTTACTGATACTTTTCATCAGTCCAAAGCTTATTTAGAGTGAAAACAGATTGGTACCTGAATCCCACATATTTAGAGTAAGCTTAAGTGATTTAGCATCACTTTGAAGACCTTGTAAGCAGCAAATGTTCTTGGCAGCAAATATAGATTTAACAGTGGCATTTATGCAGATGATCAGTAATTTAGGGTTGGATTAAAGAAAATAGTTTTTTTCCTTCATTAGTATCCACAGGGATTCTAGGAAAACCAGCTGGAGAGAAAGAAACATTCATGACATTCTTTAAAAAAGAAAAAAAAAAAAAAAAGAAAAAAAGGCCATAGAAATATCTCAGATTCAAAAGTATTTGGGCTACAGAATGCTTGTTTATGTGTTTTCTGTTTTTTTTTTTTACGCACATGTTATAAGATCATTAGTACTAGAAATTTCTTGAAGAGCTTTTATGTTATTCCTCTTTCTTTTAGACTTTCTACCTTGCAGCTTTGCATCTATAATCCTCACAGAAACTCTGATAAAATTAGCAAGGGGTTTTATGTCACAGAGATAGCAGAATGATGACAATGGGGTCAGAAAGTGTTGACAAGGAGTGCATTTGTTCTATAAATTTTTGGACTTATTTGATTGCGATGAAAAATGTTTAGTAGCAAACAGATGGATTTAAATTTCCAATAGGAAATAAGCAGTAAGCATGGATGAATTAATTCTCAAACAAGAATTAAATGTACTTAATAATAAAGACTAAGAGAAGGAAATGTGCAGACAAGATTAGGAAAAAATAATGCATAATGGAAGGGTTTTTTAGGATTCTTAATGATATTAGATGCTGTGTGATTTTCAGTTTATCTGTTCTAGGAGCTTCTTTAATAAGATTCAGTATGAAACAATAACAGAAAAGCTAGCAATAAACAGAAAATTGCAGAGAAATTACTACTTTTATGGTCAACACGAGGATTGAATTACACATCTATTTTCATTTGTTGTCAATAGTTGCAGAAACAGTCTTATTTCTCTTATATTTCTATTCTATTAAATGTGCTTTATTAAGTGAAAACTATTGTGCAAGAAGTCTCATTTTTTTATATTCTGTATTTCTTTACTGTCAACTTTGTAACTACTTCTAAAAAGTGGATTTTTTTGTCAATGCATGGGCTTAAGATCCAGTTGAATAAGGTTTTAACTAAGTGGAGACTGCATAATCTCATTTATAAAATCAATTTTATAAAAATTCTGTCCTCACTACTGTAAAACATATCAAAATAGTATGTTTTAAATTTATGCTGAATACAGGCATGCTTTTAAATGCCTTTGAAGTAGTTTGAAATACTGTTACACTTTCCAAATTACACACATTGTGCTGAAATGTAAAATTAAGGTTTCGGAGATGTATTTGGAGAAAGAGATTTATTGATATGTATGTTTTCAATATGAAGAAGGGTCTGTATAGTCCGCTGATTTTTCCTAAGAATGCCGTATGGAATTTGTTCTAGCTATAAGCAGGATGAGTTCATGTATTTACCGGTTAAAAGATACATATTACAGGCCCAGTTGTCTGCTTTCTCTTAAACACTGGGTCTAGAAATACATTCACTCTAGCAGTCAGTCCCATGCTTAAGTCTCATTTCATTGCAAAAAGCTGGAAGGTCTTTAAGATGAATTCTTCATCATGCTTCAGGATGGCTTTTCAAAAAATACGGTGGACATTTTGGTGCATATGATGCCTTCTGCTCTTCTCCTGATTTAAAAGCCACAGCTGTACACAATGGCAGTCAAGAAATTACCTGTTCTCCAAGCTGCTGCTCTTTATTTGATTTTAGATTACCTACCTCTGTAAGGCAAAGCATGTGTAACGCTGGCCAGCAGTGAAATGTTAAATGCTTATGCTTTTTGTTCACAGTGGAAAGATGGGTTGGGGGGGAAGCTGTTTCAGCAAGGGTAACTGCCTAGTCTGTAAACATGAGGACTCATTGTTTAATGGCATGTGGGGCTATTTAGCTGTTCTAGTTACTACTGAAACCGTGTGAGTAAGGTAAACCTATATTTCCGGGGTGGTCAAGAAACCTCCTGGCTGGTGAGCTTCTCACAGGTGACAGAACAATTGCTGTACGCTGATTGATTTAAGGTGAGCAACCTAAATAAAGGTCCTCCGGTGGCAGCAGGTTGGAAGTGTTCACCAGTCAGTCTTTTGGGAGCTGTAATTCCTGAGGTTACTGCAGCAGAAGTAACTGCATAAGAACAATTGTGTCTACTCTAGTGTGGAAGTAAAGCGAATTTTAGACTCTCATGCAGCAGTTTAACAGTCAATGTGGGAGTATGTCAGCGAAAGTAACTTTGCTCTAGCTTTGACGCATTATCTCTCTCTCCTACACTCTTAAAATGTATCCTTCCTTATGGTGTGAGGCATACAGTCTCAGCAGGCCCTGTACTACATGGGACAGCATCTAAAGTACTCCATGTTCAAATCTGTATTCTCCTCAATTTCCTCACTCTTTTAGGCAGAAGTGGTTTTCTTCTGTCTAAAAAAAAAAAAGTCCTTCACGTTGTGCCTACATCTAATATATCATGTTAATTTCAAGTCTGAAGATTATTCTTTTTTTTTTTCCCCCCCAAATAGGAGTTAAAAAAGAACATTTACAGTACATTTTTTAAATCTACACTGAAATAGTTCGTTTTAACCTGGAAGTCTGGTTTTGTATTTAACTTCTGTTGAAGTATGACATACTTCCAGTACCTGCACATGAAGGAGAGCAGTGGTGTAACTGTTACTTGGGTGGCTGCAGAATTGCTGACAATAGTAACATATAAACCAAAATTATATCTGAATTGCTGTCCATTGGGGTAGAAGAACAAAAGGATATCCATCACATCAATTTAAAATGACAGAAAAAAATCCTACAGGATAGTGCATTGACTCAATCTTGAAAGACTGTCTTTTACATTGAAAGGAATATGCTGTGATATACTGTTAGGCAAAGCTCAATAGCAACATCTGTTCTCAGTGGAAAAGGGTTCAAAGAGGAGAATCCATATGAGCCGTCCATGTCTGCATGAGCTGCTTTCCTTTTCTTACTGCAACCGTGAGGTTGCCAGATGTCACCTTCAGACTTTTTCAGAGAGACGGAGTGCTGTCTTCATCAGAAGTCACATTAGTATAATGAAATTACAGGTGATACTTTTCTTCATCTGGGTGTTTTTTTGGCTGTTAATTATTGTGGGTTTTGACCATAACAGAAAAATGTTGTCATGCTCATGCGTTAGTAGTACAAACTAACTCCTTAACTGTCAGTATAGCTAGGATATTAGAGTTCATTCTGTAAGATGTCAGACTGGAAAGCTGTTTTGAGACCTGTAAAATTCCCATAGTGGTAAGAATGTGCTGGGAGAGGCTCGGTCAATGTTAAATCATTATTACTGAAATATCCTACATATTCTAATAGAAGTATTTGAGGAATATACAAAAATTTCTCTTAAGAGAAAATGTAGTTAACTTTTTATACTTCTGCAATCCTCTGCAAATCTTTAGGTATGGATAAATAATAAAAGTGAATTTCAGATAATATATTGCATGTAACCTGTAATATGATTTGTGTGCCCACTGTTCATAGGAATATTCCTAATGAAAAGTTGTATTCATCATTGGTATTCCTTCACAAATGGAAGCCTGCCTAGCAAAGCATGACATTAATTTCAGATTTGACATTAATAGATTTGGTCTGGTATAATTAATATACCAACTGGAGTACTTAAAATAATAAAAAAAAATAAAGAACTGGGACATTAATATAGTGATAACCTGTGTTCTCCTTTGGATAATTTAGCCACTTCTTCAGTTTTAAGCACAATTATTCAGCGAAAATGTCCTTTCTCCATATAAATAAAAGATATAGTGACGGATTTTTTCACACAATTTAAATCCTAGCCTTCCTTTTTTTTTTTTTTTTTTTTTTTAAGGATGCTCAGCAGCTAGACTTGAAATGCATTTGCCTCTTTTTGCAGAGGATAGGCTTTGAAGTGGGCCATATGGTTGATCTTACTCCTTTTTTCCCCTGTTAACCCGGTGTCCTCTGACAATTCAGTGAAGCTAAGATCAGTTGGTGAGGCTGGAGATTCGTTTGTCAAATGCCTTTAGCTAGGGAGGTGTACAATGGATTGCAAAGCTTCAAGAGCACCCAAAGGTATGTAGGTCACCAAACGTGGGTAACCAAATACTGTTAGCTGTGCTATATCAATGATATGGTCTTCTGCAAAATTAATTTTTTTAGTGAGAATTGGGTCAGCAGCATGCAATAGGTGTTATTTGGAAGAAACAAAGTAATTAGAAAGCAAGGTTAAATTATTTTCTTCTGCATTTTTAGAACAAAGTGCGATGGGCTTGCAGTGTGGTTTGTTTTTTATTTTCTATTCTAACAGAAGTATGAGAAAGGATACATAGTAGTGCAAAACTCATGTTAGCTACTGAAGGCCATTGGGTGGAATAAAGTGGTCAGGGAGTGTGGTTTTTCTGTGAAATCTGTAATAAAAATATTCTACAATTGAATAATTTCCTGAGCAGCTTCCATGTTGTTCTGCCAACATAATCAGAATGCATCATATCTCCTATTTTAAAATCTTTTTAAAATATCTTTCCTTTGAAAATGCCCTATAGGCTTTTTTTTGCTTTCTATTCTAGGATTATGAGAGAAAAGTGATTTTTGTATTTGGCACAATAGTAGCAAGTTGTGTTGCAGCACCTGCTTTTCCTCATCAGCTGTTTTCAGAAGTTTCTGTACGTGTGGAAATTAAGTTCTTGGATGTTCCCATTACCATATTCCATATAGGATCATAAATTAGACAGTATCCAAAAGTATTTGTGCTCAAAATAATTTTTTTTTTCTTGTCATGAAGGCCAGCCTTTCCCACCCTTCCTCACCTTCTCTTTTTTCATACCCTTCCTCTGCAAAAGACTGGAACATGGTTAAAATGCCTGATTACTTTGAAATCAGCTCATAACTCAGATTGCTGTTCCTTCTCATAAAAATGAGAAAGAGAGTAGTCCAGCTTATGTAAATATCAGGTGTTTCCTAATGTAGGGAAGAGATGGAGAAGTAACTGACAGTGTTCTACTGGAGTGATGGAATTAATAAAGTAGACCTTTATGAATGTTGAGGTGAGTTAGGTGTATCACTGTCTTTGGGCAACACTCAAGTGCAGTTGTACAAATTACATCTTTTTCTCCCCCCCTGCCACTCAGACATGTGTTGGTTGGCTTGAGAACTTAATGGTGAGGGAGAAGGAAGCCCATGAATATTCCTATCTGTTCAGTGTTCTGTTGATTTTATTAATTATCAGCGCTGAGCAAATTAAAGAAGGCATATATTGCTTGGTTACTTACATGAGGTTTTGTAAAAGAAAAGTGCAAAGAATGTTCCATTTTATATTTTTTAAAAAGGGGGTTGTTAGAATATACATGAGGCAGAAGGAAAGAAAAGGAAAGTGGGGGTAGAAAACGGTTAAGTAGGGGAAGTGGAAGAAATCCTCAGCAATGAAAGGAGTCCCCTTATTCGGGTCTCTGGTGCAGTGTCAAGACAGATGCTGCTTTCTTTAATCACTGGAGGGTAAGATTTAGTCGCCTTACTGTAGGTGGCTCATGCCTTTTTAGACGCCCTGAAAGATCTACTCAGTCCCAGGGTGCTGTTCTCTTGTACCATATCTGCCAGTCCCTTACAGTTACTTCAGAAAACGAAGAACGTAGACAATTGCACATTTATCTGTGTTTAGGATTATGAATTGCACATGCCTATATTCTGATGCTGTATCTAAAACTTTGCCTTCCTTCCTTGCCTTTCCCAAAGGCAAGGATTTTTTCATGTTATGCTAATTGTATCTGAAGCTAACAGAGAGAGCTCCCTTAATCAACGCTTATGCTTAGCTATCAGCATAATTAGATTAATTATATTTTGGAGACATCATAGAAATCCTACCATGCATGTATGCATCTGTGTGCGTTGGAAGTGACATCATCCTTGTCTTCATATTCTGAAACAAGCTTATCTGTTGATGTTTGTTTGTTTTATTTTTCCCCTTTTCATACATGATGCAGAGATTGATGGAGTCCAGAAGCTTATGTTGCAAACCATACCCCATCCACAGAATCAACTTGTGTGTTTTCCTGCTCTGACACCATGCTGGTGCCTCTGAGAGAAGGCACAGGGGCACTGCAAAGGTGATGAACTGTGTTGTGTCACCCTGCCTTTGTCTTATTTGCTGCTTTGTCAGGTCACCTTTTTCTGTTTCTTGGAAAGGAAAGATGGACCTAGGGATCTGTGTAATGTCATTATGCTGAGGTGAGGTTTGTTTTCTGTTTTTGTATTATTGACATCTTGACCATTATGCAACCAGTAAAGATTACTGGCAGTAATATTTTCTTCTGAGGTCAGGGCTATTGATTTTGGAGCATAAGCAGAGCTGATATGATAAATCTTATGGTAATAATTATGTTTGGATTTAACTTTTAAAATTATTTGTTTTGGACAAAAAGTTCGAGATACATGAATATGTAGTTACTGAAATTACTTGGATATTATGTTCATTAAATGACTGTTGCAAAAGACATTCTAAATATTCTGCTTGATAAATGGGTATTGGGAATAGCGTGCATGAAGGACTGCTCTTACAGATGGAGGTTTCTGTCTGTAACCTATCTATCAAGGTTTTAGAAAGGCAAGAGAATAGATCTTGTTTGTGAGCCAGAAACATCTTCCATAAAAAGAAGATGAAGTGATCTTCGGAAGTATCATAATAATCACAAAGAATAAAGCGGTGTCATGAGCAGAAAAAGGATCCAAAAAAACCTTAGTCTATATTGTTTTGCATAATTTTATTAATATAGATGGCCCTAAGCAGTATTCCATCCCTGTGGGATGGTATCCTGGCTCATGCAAACTATAACATCTGTTTCTGCTGTTTTACTGGCTGTCTACATTTTACTAACTTGGGGAAAGAAAACAAAAATAAAATAAATTATGCCAATGTGAGGTTGTAATAACTTAACCTGACTCTATGTCTCTAAAAGTATTACAGTATCATTTTTTTGTCATTTATGTCTGAATCATACAAAAGTTGTGATCCAGATGGAACTTGGGGAATAATGAAGAGGATAGCTAATAATTATGATAATAATGATTATGGTGATGCCTTATGATTGAGGGCAAGACCACATTGTAAAGTTCAGAGGAAGTAGGCTTTTTTTTCTTGCTTGGTACTCAAGGAGAAAATACAGAACAGAGTGAACAATGTAATGCTTCTTTTTTGTCTGCTTTAAGTTGTATTTTTAGCAGTGTTAGGAGGGAACTAAGATGGGAAGGCTATCTTGCAGAAGAAGGTTGCAGTGACTTTTCTGTGACAGTAACTTTCCTCCTTATTTGGAGGAAATCTCCAGCTAAATCTCACTGTTAACTAAAAATACAATTTTTAAGATCAGTTCTCACATAAGCAGATACAGTAATTTCCCAAGGGTTGTTATGTGATAATGGCTAAAGTAATGTTAACAATGATCTGAGGTTATTTCACCAAAGTTTCTTTGAGCAAGAAGTATTGTGTTACTGGCTGCAGCTTGAGTTCTGCTTATTTTCTGGTGCAATGCAGTGGTTTTTGGTTTTTTCTTTTTTTTTTTTGGGGGGGGGCAGGTGTTGCTGGGAGGGCAGGCATGTGTTAAGTACACACGTGGGAACACCTAGTGATTGTACTGTCTCATCATGTTTGTTGTATTCATTTTGAATTGCTAAATGGACATTTTAAGTTACTGCAAATTGCAATATCACCTTCATCTTCTCCTTATCCAGCACTTCCTGTTAGTACTTTTGTATTTCTTTATCAGGAAGAAATAGCAATAATTCTTGGTAGTATGTGGCTTGAACACCATCTCTACGCTTTCCTGTAGAAAATGGTATAGTTGTGAAGCCTGTTACGTTATACTGGGAAGTTATCTCTTAATAATGCTATCTAACAGTATGCTGCTGATTTTAAAAAAAAGCTAAATGTCTTTAAAAAGCTAAATGTTAGTTAATATCATGTGCACTTGGACAGAAAGTTTTTTTGACTTTGTTTGTGGCAGCAGAGGATGAATTGAGGAGGGAAACAAGCACCACTACACTGCTTGTGTACTGTGTGGCTTATGATGAGGACAGAGGCGTATGTTCCTCTAACTCAAAAATAATTTTCTATGGAAAAAATTAGGTTGATCACACAGGTCCATCCCTTTCTGCTGTCTGTCTTTAGAAGATGAAAGCTACAGAAGCTTAGTGGTCAGGAACAAGTAGTTGGAGAAAGTAGAGCTAGTTTAAAAACGTGCATTGGTTTCCTCTATAAGGGATCAGTGACTGCTCATATGTTGGGGACAAGCCTGTGCCCTGTTCCATTGTGACAACTCCAGTGGAGTGAAATCCCCCGAGAGTCTGTGCTAAGAGCATAGGTGAAAAATGCCTGTTTCCTATGGAAATTTTGAAACATGATGATCACTTAACTAAAGCTGTCTGTAACTAGTCAAGTAAAAGGAAGCATATCTTGGTGGGAATTTGTGAAGGCTATCTTGTTTAGCGCATTTATTTTGCCTTTGGTCAAAGTTGGTAATGAGGTGGGAAGTAGCTCACAGAATTTTCCTCTCTGGAACTATAGAGAAAAGCAAACCAATTAAAGAATTGTGTGTGTGTGGGTTTGTTATTTTTTCCAGAATCCATTTGAAAAGTGAGTGTAACTCCTTTTCTCTCAAATACTTATACAGAAATGCCTTTCATATGTTTTTCCATTTTTAAGACGCATTCCCATTGTAATACTCAAGCAGAGAAAGATGACATATAGATGAAATTTGATTTTTATTCAGTGAAGCCCTGTAGGAAAGAGAACTGGTAAAATCTGAAACAAGGTTTTTAAACAGTTTTATAGGTGTTTGTTCGTTGTTACAGAAAAAAGCCCCAAGTGTGACAGATGTGTTCAGACATTAGTAGAACAGTAGCTGAAGTGTTAATTGGAATATATTTCCCTGAATATCTCTCTTAATCCAAATAGCCCTTTACATGCCCACAGAGGAACAACTGTGTATTTTAAGTTATAAATAAGAAAATAGGAGTAGTAGGGCATACCAGATTGGGCAGTTTTATGAAGCAAAGATAATCACTCAAGAAGAGTGTGGCATTGCTAGGCTGTTAAAATATTATGTTAACAAGTATCAGCTTGTGCCTTCCATCAGTAAGGTTTCACAAAGAAGGCAGGGGATAGGAACCTGAAGGAAAGGATACAATTTTTTCCCTCCCCCCTGGGATCAGGAATCAAGGCTTTGTCTCATCTTTTTAATGAGGTAGTTCCATTAGGCTTTTTTTTCCCCTCTTACAAATTTTGCAATGCATTTTAAACTCTAGATTGATTATAAATATACAAATTAATGTGGCTGGTATATCCCATTAGCTACAGGCAAATATTATTCCCAAAACTGCATTGAAAAAGGAAGTTACTGTAATACACACCATGAGTAAATTAATGGAGGAACAGAATATTTTCCCCCACAATATTCAATTGGAGTGTTAATGCAACTGTGCGTCAGTTTTAGAGTAAATATTGTAAAGTGAGATATAATTGTCCTTGCTACTTACTTTCATGATGGTGTTTAAAACAACGTTCTCATCATTAGTGTTAGAATTAGTGAAAGTACAGAGGAAATCTCCATAACTCCAGCAATGCATATTCCAAACTTGAAACTATTCAAGCCTTTCCAGCAAGTTTATATTAAGTACTATTTACTCATGTAATTTTTATATTCTCATGGTGATCAGTAGGTTTTTTTTTTGTTTGGTTGGTTGGTTTTTTTTAAGAATGCTGTAAGACAATTTTTGTATGCTTCACAGGAAAGACTGACACATAGGATGCTCCTCTTCCCCAATCCCGGATATGTAATCATTGGAAAGATTTCAAAAAATGGTAATTAAAACATATGTGCACTAGAAACACACACATTATTAAATATAGCAGTGTGAATTAATTAATTTCATTCTGTTATATTAATCAAATACTTGCAGTGGCAAGCACAGTTGATATATAAAATAAGAAGAGCCAGCAATTCTCAGGTCATGAGCTACTATTGTACATGCAAATATGAATCTTACAGGATAATAGCCTCCATGTTAATCATAGGACACCTAGAACCAGCTGGCATTGTTAGTGTATTGCTAGCAAGAATACTTTTTTTATTGTTTTATGCAAGTTCATCACCAGCTAGAAAACATAAGTACTCAAGTCAAAGTTTAAACAGATTGAGAGTGATTTCCTCTTCTTCACAAGAGTCTATGGTGCATGTGGCATCAAGCTTGTAAACAGAAACACCAAAGTTCTACTGCTTACTGCAGAAATAGCCATTCAAAACATGTTAAAAATAAAAACAGTCATTCTTTATACTCCTTCAAGATGACAGTATGGTTGTAGGCATGTTGTAAATTGCAGATTTTGTTTTCTGGCAGGATCTCAGGTTACTCCAAACACTGTTTCCTGTCTCACTAATATAGATTTAGTTATTTGGATATGTTTCTTAAGCAGGAAGGCTTTTCTTGTTGTGCAGCTAGTTAAGCAAAAGTATGTGAAGTTTTGCTGTAGATACATACTCTTACAGAAACTCAAAAATTAAGTGAAGTTCTGTATTTGGCCTGAAGTGCTGTAGGACAGACAGTATTCTACATGTACGGTACAATAATGTGTATTCATTTGATGTTGTGAATGTGTCTTTACTGTTTTTGACCTATTTATATATTTCTGGATTATAATAGAAAATTAAGAGGTCATTACTTCCTGGTTAATTTAAAGTTATTTGAACAATGAGAGGAATATTTTACTATTAAATATTTTAATCTGCAAACACGTTTCAGCTATCACAGAACTCAGTATGCGTATGTATACATACTCTCAGAGGTTTCCATGTGTACTGAAGCTAATGTTACATTCAGCAGCAAAGGTCAACTAGCCCAAGATTTATTTATTTCTTCTTTCAATAGTGTTCAATAAACACTATTATACGCATCACGAATCAGAGACCTCAGTTTTGTCTGTTGGAACTATGTAATCCAAGCAACTGAAAATCTGTAATTATTATGAAACTGCCATAAAATACAACTTAATTTATGGCCTTTTTTAAAAAGTTGTATCTGTAGTCTGAAAAGTCTCATAAGTGCAAGAGCAAGGTTATTGTGAACTGGATCAGAATGGGAAGACACTATATAAAGAAGCTTCCACATATTCTGTCCTCGCTACATTTGGGTGTTATTGTTTTGGTAATACAAATAGTGGTGCATGAGAATATCTGAAATTGAAGTACTAGGGAAGAGTCACAAAATTAGTAAAACAATGAATAATGAAGAGTAATAACATATACCTACATGGGCACTTTTAGGTTTTCATCTTTATCCAATCCATTTGCTACCTGTAGGTAGGAGCAGGGGAGAATATAGAAAAGAGAAAATCTGTTCCATTTAAATAAGAAAATGTGATTGTAAAGCCATACAAGCTTTGTATAAGTATAATGGGAATATGCATCAGAAACTGCTCATTGGGAAAAGACCTAGATTTCAGATGTACTATTAGATATGTTAAATCATTCCCTTCAACTTGCAAAACCACCAAGGAGGATTAACAGAAAATAATAGAAGCTACCAGTGAGGAGGAATAAAGTCTTCCTTGGATATACTGTCTCATCAGCTAAATTTTAGGGTGGCCTTAAAAAGAGGATAACCTTAATTATGGAAATTGCTACTAGAAACCTCTTATATGTTTGAATAGAATAACAGTTCCTCCTGCAAACTTAATTTAAGTGATAAGTAGCCGGCTTAATAATGGGTCCCCTAGTCACAATTTCCTGACTAGAAATCTGACCTGAGGAGAAAAGTGAAAAAATTTTTTGGTAGCCTGGTAGGTGGGGATGGGCCAATTTTTGCAGTTCTTGGATCTACATCATAAGGCACATGGGCTGTTCTTCAGATATAGAGACTATGAAATCAACGTGATCTAAAGAGCCCTTGGGCTTTGTACTCAGCAGAAATAAGTACCAAGTCCCAGGCCCTGCTGATGGGAAAACCTTCACTGATTCTGCGATATAATTAGATTCTTGGAAATGTGCTGGAATGATGATTAGGGAGACTGATAAATGACTTTTTTTTTTTTCTGTCAAAATAGATTAAATGTTATTAAATGCTGCTTATTTTAATGTGAAATATTTATTATTTGTTTATAAGTGAATTCTTGTTACATGATCATGAGACAGTGTCATTCAAACCAACAGCAAGTCACTTAGTTTGCAATTCAGTTTAAGACAAAGATTCTCTTCTTAGGTTGTTAGTTATTCCTGTAGGACACCAAAGCATATTGAAGATGTGTAGAAGGGAGGCTGACTATTCAAGAAACATGTAATTTTTTAGAGTAAGACTCTAAAAAGAACTTTTTACTCCTCTGTGTCTCAGATTGTTATAACTATGAAAACTTCAAATTACTTGAGATACCTTTATAATAAAGCACCAGGGTTCCAGTTCCAAGCACGTTTAATTCTAGAACAAAAGTTCCTGTTGACTTCAGTGAAAGTTACATAGAACTCAGAACAACACCTTAAAAGACAAAGACTGTCCTTGTATTTGTTCTGAATAAGGTGATATTTACCTTTATTTTTTGTTGTTATTTTGCTCCATTCTCTCTCTATCTTTGGAGGGAATTTATTTGCATGGATATTACCTATTTTTAACTTTTACTGTCAAAATGCCTTGTTTAGAGAAAAGAGTTTTATCGAACTTTGAAAAATCATTCACCTATTCAAAGTATTAAAGTCTTACCCATTAATTTATAGTTAGCAGTTACCTTGGCTCACAGTTTAGGAACGCAGATTCAATTAACTTGTATGTAGGAATTAAGGTGTTAATTAAGATTTTAGTTTAACTTGAAGTTCCTATGCTGGCTTTCAAAGATAACTTTTGAAAAATATATGATGAGAACTGGAGAACATGATTAAATAGCGGTTTTTTTTCCTGTTGAGGTTGATATATGATTTGAATTTTCAATTATGAAAACCAGTATTATTTAAGTAATTAAGCCAGGCTGTTCTGAGACATGGAAAAATAAATCTACACAGTGGTTTTTCTTTTCCCTAACAAAATAGAAGTAAAATCTTTGTATACTTACCTCTTTGAAGTGCAAAAGGTAAAGAAATAGCTTATTTCTTTTAATTTGGTGGTGTTGAAATTGTTCTTCAAAATAAAGTTTATCTTTCGGTATTGGGACACCAAACTGTTGTATCCCAGGCATATTGTTACTTTCCAAGACTTTTGAGTTGATGGAGCGTTTCTGATACCTCATTAGATGAATAACTGTAGTAGTAGTGTGACCTTGTAATACTATGGTGTCTTGCATTCAGTGATTCGATCAGTTGAATGCATCAAGCTCAGGAAATTGTAAGCCAATTCAACTTATGCTGTTAGTGAACTTAAATCAGATATCAAATAGCTTGAGAAAAACAAGAGTTTATAATAAATGCCTGTCAATTTAAAAATATTCCCTGATTGGAAAGATTTTTCCAGTCTCAAATAAGTATTCTTGTGTTATGTCATCCCCAAAATAAACAATTTTAAATGGCAATCATCTCTCTTAAATAAGGGGGACAGTATTAGGATTCTGTATGCAAGTCTCCTTTATGTCTTACTTATATTTAAAGATGCTTATGCAGCCAAATAAAACAAGTAAAGATAAAGTAATACAGTGCACAGTATTACTGATACAAATTGCCTGTTTGCAAAAGAAGGTGGTAGGGTTTGGTTTTTTTTTGG
>NW_010132945.1:221-19580 GCF_000699245.1 Pterocles gutturalis | reverse complement strand
TTTTTTTTTTTTTTTTTTTTACCCCTCCCTTCCCCCCAGAATGCTTGGTATTCAGGAGTGGCTGAATAACAGCTAAAATAGGAGCCAAAATGTAATGATTTTAATGCACTCGCCTTCAGTTGAAAATTACATCTGAGATCACTTTTGGTTTAATGACCCTCAGCTGCAATTGATTCCGTGCCAAAGCACTGACAATAAGAGTTGCAGTTTTAGAGTTCCTGATGATAATGTTCATGTTACTCCTTCCGTTTAAGAGAATTCTGTCATATGTAACAAACTATATGCTTTGTTAACTTTAGTTGAATGTGATGTTTTTCTGAAATGAAAAAATAAATATAACCTTGTTACATATGATGGACAAGTTTTTTTTTTCAGAGTGTGTCTGAATTTCTTTTCCCTTTGTTCATGTGTATGTAGACATTTAGAAAAATACCAGGAACAGGTTTGCTAGCAGAATGGGAATGGGTAAAATAAGTTAAAAAAAAGAAAAAATAAGCAAGCAAACATATTTGCACTGTCAAGAAGCAGCTTTCTTTCTGTCTTGCTAGTGTAGAATACAAAATGATGTTCACTGTAGAATTTCAGCAACTTGTTGTGTTGGAGGTAAACATTTGTTATGAAGCTATTACCATGCAAATGTGAGTGGAACCAGAACAGAACGGAAGGCTGATGAGGAATAGAGGCAGTAGCCTTAAGTGTGCAGTGGCTTTCTGTTAGCAGGAATATTAATTCATAATAATAAATTATTTACGTTTATCTTTATTTTAAAATGCCACAAATTAAATGGGAAGAGGAGAGTTGAACTGAAGTCCCTGTTGACAGTTCTTTCCAAAGAATGGTTCAGAAGAATGAGATATGTGAAGAACAAAGGTTAATTTAACACAAGAACATTCCTGAAATGGACAGAAGGATTCTGTAATCTGTATGACGACAGACTCGCTAGAAGTCTTTAAGAGTACTGGAGCACGAGGTGAAAGACTTAAGAAAGTTGCACATCCAGTACATGTGAAATCTCTTGTTTGTGACTTCTGTTTGTGCAATACTATTACTTTAAATCCCAAAATGTATGTTTCCAAAATGTTAGACAGCTAGGTTAAGCAAACTGTCTAAACCAGGTATGTGTGCTTTGGTAAGCAAACCCAGATCTATCTGTTGAGGGTGCAGCCCAGTGCCTGAAATTCTGGAGGTTTCTAATAAGCAACAGAGGATGTTTCTTGATCATTATTATTTTTTTAAAATACCACCATTTGTTCCAGTTTTTATCTGTTCCTGCTTAACACAAATGAGAAAGAACATACTGAAAACAGAGCAAGAGATTATGTGAACTCCATATAAAGTTTGTTCTGTGATAAGAAAGGTAAGAAGCAAGAGGCTGGTGTATAGTTGAGATTCTCCCCTGCCCTCTCTTGGCAAAAAGAGTTGAAGAAATAAACTGTCATAGACTCGGAAGATAATTTCTATTTTCCAGTCTTTCATAGGTTATAGTCATCTTGTGAAACCTTATTCAAAATACTTCAACCCCTGCTCCCCCCGCACCCAGAGTAACATTTCTGAAGTTAGGCTGTTTGATTAATCAATTTGGTGTGCTAAATCACTTCCTTATCCTTATGCAAAACTTTAGGGGTTTTTCATTTGTTTATTTTTCAGATTTATTTCAAAGTCTCACTGGTAAAATTAGACTATTTTTGCTTTTTCTGTAATGATTAAGCATGAAAAATATATTATTTGTAATGTTATGATGAAAAGTTAATAGAATATTCAAAGAAGAGCTTGCCAGATTAATTTGCAGCATGACACATTTGCAACCTGCAATTCTAAAGGATTTAAAATTGCTTCCTTATCTTACTTTGGCATGTTTAAAAGACTATTCACCATTATTCTATCTTTTTTTTGGGTGGAGGGGGGGCAGCCTTCTTGTTTTGGTACAAATCTGCTAATAAAATGTTTGTGTTTATTTTTTTATATTCAGCTTTTATTGGTTTACATTTGTCAACATTAAATTTCAGTTTCTGCTTGTCAACCTAGTTACAGAGAAAATCAGATTTCATTTAAACTTGACTTACTACTTGCTAAGTATGCAGTTTTCCTCTGAATTTTATATTATCAGCAAATTTAACAATCTAGGTCATTTGTAAAAATTAAAAATCAGCATAAGTCTTAGCAGAGATGACCCTAGTAAAACCCCACTAGATATTTCTGTGTTCAGCACTTCCATGTGTGAATACAGCTTTTTTTTTTTTTAGTCTTAAACACATTTCAAAACATTCTAAGAAACTGGACTTGAATTCTGTGTATAAAGATTGCAGAATTCTAATTCTGATTTTTGAATAATTGATGCACCCGATGCAATCTTGAGTTTCTTCATTTTAAGATGAGTTTTATTGTATTTGAAGTCAGTTAATAACTTCGAGGTGTATTTTTAAAATAGTTTTTTTAATTATAGTTTAAGAGAGATCAATTTGTACACAACCACATTTAAATTTTTCCTTGTTTTTTTCTGACACATTAACTAAATTAATGGCTTATAGATTGTTCATCAGTGTCTTTCAGAAAGCTTTTGTGAACCTGAATAACTAGAATTGGATATATAAGCAAGTCACATAAAAGTGATATGATATACAGAAAGCTGTATGACTGTAATTGGAAGCCCTGTATCTTCTTTTTCTTTTTAAATGAATATTGCTGTACGTACTTACAGCTTTCAGATGATTGTTTTGTCTGATAGATTAGCTTCCTTTTAAGTGTACATAGTTTTTATTAGTTCTTTATGTTCTTGTATACTTCAGTATAAGCCCTATAAAGCTATAATACATAAAGTATTAGTATGCTGTTAATACTTATAATGCATATATAATAGTATACTATTAATATGATGTAGCAGTATCATATATCTCCTACCATGTCTTGACCAATAAACTAGACTGGGCTTGTCTTAATGTTTGAAATTCTCTAGCAGCAAGTTAGATATTCACAAGAAAAAATTTCTCTGGTGTTCTTCAAGCTATTGATTCCTCAGCTGCAACAGGTCATTATTTAAAACCCAAATATATGGTATAATCTGAACCCAAACTCTGTTTACAGTTACGGGAATGTTTTCCTAGGTAAGGCAGATTTGTGTTGCATGTTTGGCTCCTTAGAGTTCAACACCCACCCCACCGGCCCCACTTCTTATTTTGGAAAGAAGAGTAGTACATCACCACCTTGTGCACCCCAGAAACATTACATACTTGCTAGCAAAGTTTTCTTCCTTAATCGGGTACATTGTGTCTGTCCTTAACTGTGTCGTGTGGGCCAGAAGAGGCGATGTCTCTTCCTGAGCTTAAGGATTGTAACCTGCCATGTAACCTCCATTGAGATGACTGTGTTTAAACAGCCTCAAATCTCAGATTTGTTTCTCATTGCCAACTGTGAGACCCCCAGACTACTTTTTTTTTTTTATTTATTTTTATCATCAGGTTTTGAGAGAGCGGCAAAAGCTGAATGTTGAAGGGTCTGACTCTGACTGCCCTAGTCTGGCTGTTGGCTACAGGCAGTGTGGATGTCCTGAGCTGTGTGAGAAAAATCTCTCCTTTGAGAAGAACTGAATCTCTGGATATTGATGGCAGTATTGAGGGAGGCAGCAGTGTTGCATTGCAACTGCTGGGTTTTAGTGTTGCTTGTGATGAGAGTGTGTTGACAAGGGTTCTTCCCTTGTTTTAGGAGCTAACACGATGTTGATTTTTGGTTTTGTTTAGTTTTTTTATTTGTTTGTTTGATTTTTTTTTTTGTCCTAGAAGCTAGAATCAAGTGGAAGGGAGAAGTGAGACTCCCCACTCTCTCAAGATGTCTATTGTTAGCACAAAGTCTGTTCTGCATCAACAACAGAATGACTCAAAACCTCAGCAGAGGCAGAAGTAGAAAATAATTAAATTTGGGCTAAATTTAAAGTGCTATGTTTCATTTAAAAAAAATAGAGGCTTGATTTGTACATTTGAAGTGGTATTAGAGTGTTTTCCCCCTTTAATATATTGGCATGCCCATGATTTAGAGAGAGGCTAAAACTCTGCAGTTTTAAAAATAGAGTCTGGAATGTCAGCACCAGCTTCTCCGGTGGAGTAGGTGTATTGATGTACTGTTTTACTGCACAGCAGAGGTGGTGCTGGCTAAAAAAAAAAATCCACAGATCATGGAAGCATGCAAAACCTATAATCTAAGTTGTTGTATCAGACATCTTTCCATAGCATTTGAGCCATAAAGAACCTAACCTTGATGCATCTTTCCTATAATAAAGTCACGGTCAAATCTAGCTCTCTTTTCCACACAAGACTTGTCAGTCCAGTGAAGTATAAAAAATTTTTGTATTAGGCCCATTCTTGACACAGAATAATGAACACATTCTCTCTAATTATATTACAGTCACTGTATGACGTTATGGTAACTGCTTGTGTTTAAAATCCTATAGCTGCAAAGAACAGAATTTAAATTCTATGTGAAACTCCTTTTTTCTGGTATTTACATGCATTAATTTTTATGACAGGTAGGAGTGGGTAGTCCCAAGAATTTCTGAAGTTTACTTAAGCTTCAGTTAAATATGTGTTTTAGTATACTTGACAGAATTTTCATTCCAGATGCAACATATATTCAGTGCTGGTCAAACATTTACCATTACAGTTGTACTTTCTCATAAAATTGTGATTATGTTATGAAAAATACCTGCTTTCTATATGAAAGCAAATTAGAAAAAAGAGAGACTTGTCCAGGAAAAATAAGCAAACAGAAACAATGATGACAAACCCCCCCCAAAAAAATCTCACAACTGACCAAGTTTGTAAAGTGGCTTAGGTGCTTACAGGAGTTGTAGTGGGGTCACTTCAGACCTATTTTTCTGTAAAGTCTGTTCTTGAGCTCAGTTTATTTTCCAGGATTCAAAAAAGGAAAATGTGCCCCTGAAGAATCCAGATGACTCGACTAGATATGAGCTGTGCCTTAATTTGTGTCCAGCATCTGTAATAAAACCCATCTTGTTACTCTTATGAACACAGTGAAAGAAGAATCCAGAAAACAGGAAACTGACCGCTCTGCCAGCTTTCTGCAAATTTGTAGCTAAACTGGAGGAAGATACCCATCAAGGTACTGTTTGCCAAGCAAAACAGACACTAGGTTTTACTCTGTTTAACTTGGTAATATATTGTACATTTGTGCGTTCTTTTCATCTCTATCTGTCTATCAAATCCTTGACAAAGTAAAGTAAGAAAGAAAATCTCTTGTAGCTATGGAACACAGGGACTTGCAAACCTCTGCTGTACTTGCTCTGGCACTGCCATTGTGTTTCGTTGTCTATCACACCAGTTGTTTTCAGACATGATTTCTGCAGCTTGCGTGATGATATAATTGTTTTGAAGGAAAGAGTCGGCCTGTGAATTTTCTTTTTCCAGGGAACATGTCATGTTTCTTTGATGTATTCTTTGTCCAGAATAAGGAAAAAAAACGTGACAAACTTGAAATGTTGGGGATAATAAGGATAAGATGTCAGTCTTCAGTGCATGTAGTACGACCTGCAAGACAGAAACAGTTGTGCTTTTTGAGTCTCTCAATAGTGTTGTTTCCATGTGGCCCATTAATTTTTAAGCACCATTTTCAGCTCTAAAATTAGAAAGCTTTACTTTGATTTTTGGAAGTTAGCAGTGGAGGAAGAGGTTTTGAAGAAACTGCATCACATATCGCCCTTAAGAAACAGGCTGAAGAACTATCAGGCCATCTAATGGGTGGTGATATGGCATAGAATTTTTCAGCAACTGCCCATCAAAAAGACAGATGGAAGGTTCTTAAGAAAATAAGAATAAATCCTCTAGCATTTGCAGTTACTATTGCTAAATCATTCACATCCCTTTTTCTCGACAGTAAAAATTCTTATGAGATATCATTAGACTATTACAACTTATAATGGAAAAATCAATGCAGTAAGAAAATTAAATTTTACTGAGAGCCTTTAGGCAAAATGCAATGTGAAAATGCATTTTAGCTTCCCTTGTGGTTCAGAGGAAAAGGAAGAAATGGAATCTAGGTTAGCTGTCAGTGCACAACAGTTTTTAGAAGCCAGCAAAGCAGCCTGTGAACTAAACTGTTGCTTAATGTATTTCTTCCCTGATTACTTAATAATGTGAAAATAACCACCTTAATCTGATCATTTGAAAGGTCAGAAGTCTCTTCTACCCTTTTTAAAAACCCGTCTTTGGTCAAAATCAATGAGTAGATTCATCTTCCCAGGAAGAGGATTTAACAGAAAGAAAACTGATTCATCTGCTAAGGTTTACAGCAATGACATCTGAACCCCTGGAGAGAGAGTGAGAGTGAGAGTAGCTAAAGTGGAATGAGGTGATTGTGGTGTAATCAAAAAGAAGTCGATCAAAGCTGCCAACAAGCTCTTGTGGAGAAGTGACATATATACTACATTTGGTGTACTTTGTAATCACTGTAAGTGGTCACTGTCTCTTGCTGGCAGACAGATACGGCAAACACAAACTGACACACATGGCAATTACAGATTTAAAGCTTATTAAAAAAAACCTTCCTGAAGTCTGTACTTTGGATTCACCATTTTAAAGTAAGATTAAAAACTCTTAACTGTTTCCTATTTCATGCAATAATTTGTTTATACAGAATTTATAAGTACAAAAATCTGTAGCAATCAGAATCAAGGTTAGAAGACAGTGGTGGTCTTCTCTATCATTAGAGCAAATGCATCCAAATTCTAAGAAAGACGTATTTTTTTTAATATTTAAAATGGAAGAGTAATTCATAAATTGTACACTCAAATAAGATTAATCTGTTTTAGGAAGATCCTCGAAAGCTAAGAGTAAGCATCCTTCATCAGCTACTTGCTTTACATTTTTTACAACTTCTCTGGCCTTCTAGGTGGTAGCTATATTGCCTGGGAGAAGATTTGCACATGCCTCTACACACCCATTATGTTTACATGAAAAAAATGTGTACGTATGTTCATATGTGTGCTTAATATGTTTCAAAAATATAAATTTATAAGTTACGTATACACTCAGACTCTAAAAACTAACTAAACCACTTTTCTTTCTGGAACTTTGATTTCTGATGGTCAAACTGAAATGCATTGCTTTGCTTTGGAAAAGCTTAATATGACCTTACATAAATTTATTTGGCTTTTTAATCAGAAATATTAAAAAATTTAAAAAAACTAAACAAGTTATTACTAATAGCTTAAGACATTGAATTTCTTTGAAGGACCAAAAATAGAAACTCATTACTACACTTGTGTACATTAAAAAAAATGAATATTCTTGATAATTCTGGTAGTTGATAGGATCTCTTGTGGCTAACTTTTAAGGAATAATTTTTGGACCTTCTTTAATTTTTTGAACAGATTTGTTTCAGTCTGTAAGTAGAGACCCAAATATGGTTTTGTGTGTGTATGTATTAATTAACATCTTCCAGACATTTCGTCATTTGACATGTACTAAAAAAAAGTCTCACAAATCTCTTTTGCGTAGTACATAGAAGAAAAACATTAGTTAGCAACCTCCAAAGACTAACAAAGACTGAGTCGTCTTTTATGCTACACATTAAAGTCCAAATCTATTTAGAGTATTAGGACACTAGGGAAGAGGCCTGTTTAGAAACCAGTATCTTATTTACACAGAATATTTTGCAGTGGTTCTCCAGATTCTGTGTAAGCCCAGGTGTGACAGGCTAACTGAGCCAGAGAAAGGAAAGTCAGTAATGGAAATAAGAAATATGTACTGAATGGTGATTTTTGCAAGATGTGATGACAGTCTTATTTGCGTTTGTTGTGACAAAAGGAGAACGTCATGCACATGTGCTGCGAGCAGTGCACACAAAATAGAACTTTTTGTGGTTTAAATTTCCAGGTAAAGGTATTATATTTATTATCAATCAGAAGTGGTTAATATAAATCAACATCCTTCAGAAGGAGGAACATGCATGTTAGAATCTTTCAGTGTAGGATTTCTGCTTTCACTTAGATAATTTTCCTTGAAATGCTAGTTACATGTCCCACCACAATCATCTTCCCATAGGGAATCTTCTGATTTATTAGTTACTTCAGTAGACAAGTAGGTAAGGTAGAACATGAGAGAAATGTATGTTATCCTTCCTCTACTTCACAGACTTTTACCTCGGTAATGTATGGCTATATTTTATTAGAAACACAAACAAAACCAAACCTGGGGGTTTTTTGTCTGACCTCAGAAGCAGTCTGGTGGAGATGGCTATTTCCATATTTACAATTTACTGTAGCTTCTCTGCTAAGGGAAAGTGAGAAAAGGTATGCAACTGAAGGTCTAGAACCTCCATGTTTCTGGTTCTGTACCCTCAGAGGAGCTGAGCTATGAGCAAGACATGCAGAATTTCCCTGAATCTTCTCTGGAATGGATTTTGTCAAGAGAAGCATCGAACTGGTCTGTTAAGACATATTTGTAACCAGAACTTATGTCATTAAATGGTAAACTCTTTATGCCAGTAGCATAATCTTTGGATGGGTGACAATAGCTTCCACCATGAACTCATTATTGTACTGCCAATCACTAAAAATAATAGTGAGAGTTGTATCAGTAGACAAAACTGAATATTACATAATGATAAGTCACCTGTATTCCCTCCCCTGTCCCTTTACATTGTTAGTATACTCACTTATTACTTAGAATATTCAGATATTGCGTAATTTAATTGTTACTACTGTGGTATAGAATAATAGAATCATGGAATGGTTTGGGTTGGAAGGGACCTTTAAAGATCATCTAGTACAAGTTACCCATACAATGAGCAGGGACATCTTCAACTAAATCAGGTTGCTCAGAGCTGTTCCAGTGTTTCACCACCCTCACTGTAAAAAAAATTTCTTCCTTATACCTAGTCTGAATCTACCCTCTTTTTTCCCTCTGTTAGTTTAAAACTGTTATCCCTTGTTCTATTGCAACAGGCCCTGCTAGAAAGTCTGTCCCCATTTTTCTTACAGGCCCATTTTGGGTATTGAAAGACCACAATAAGGTCTCCCTGGAGCCTTCTCTTCTCCAGCCTGAGCAACCCCAGCTCTTTCAGGCTTTCCTCATAGGAAAGGTGTTCTATGCCTCTGATTGTTTTCGTAGCCCTCCTCTGGACCTACTCCAACAGGTCCATGTCTTTCATGTACTGAGAAGTCCACAGTTGGATGCAATACTCCAGGTGGAGCCTCACCAGAGCAGAATAGAGGCACAGAATTACTTTCCCAACCGTCTGCCCATGCTTCTTTTGATGCAGCCCAGGATACAGTTGGCCTTCCAGGCTGCAAGTACACATTGCCATCTCATGTCCAGTTTTTCATCCACTAGTACCACCAAGTTGTCTTCCACAGGGCTGCTCTCAATCCCTTTGTTGCCCAGCCTGTATTGACACCAGGGGTTGCTCCAAACCAGGTGCAGGACCTAGCATTTGACCTTTTTGAACTTCATGAGGTTCATATAGGCTTGCTTCTCCAGCTTTTCCGGGTCCACCTGAATGGCATCCCATCCCTCAGGCATGTCAGCCGCACCATGTTACTGCTGTTGAAATATTCATTGTTTAAAATGCTAAGACACTTCATATTAGTTTTCTGTGTTAAGTTCTCCATGAGAATGCTGTTCAAGCAAATGCTGGGCTTCTGGTTTGAGAACGTGAAATTCCTTGACTTCAACAGAGTTGAGGATACTTTAGAGGCATGCACAGCTGAGAGTTTATTTGGGGATGAGTAAATATCTCTACAGAACCACAGAAAATCTGGATTTTAGCAAAGATCATCTCACCTTAAGTATTTTTAACATATCTGATAATAAAATGGCTAATCTTTCTGCATCTGCCAAATCACACAGATCTCCAGACTAATAATGCCTAGAGAATTTGGGAATTGTTCATTCTAATAAGCTCTATGTCACCTTACTTTATACACATGATTTATAAGTGCAATTTTATTTGGTGTTTTTTAAGTGGTTTAAATTTATTTAAGCTGTAACATTTCTGATATATTGCTCACCCAATAGTTATAGATTATTATGTGTAAAATCAATCTATGAATTTTTTACTACTGTGTAGTGTTATGTGGTTATTTAAGAAAAAAAGATGAAGTAGGGAGAATCTTGGAAGCTGAAACAATAAATTTAGTTTTAGTAGACAAAATACACTAATTCAAGTTATTGATACAATATTAAACATTTGTATATCCTAATTTCAGAAAGGACCTATAGGTCAAGATAGTGGTCAAAGAAGCAGCAGTTGTGGACCATGATCTGAGAGGTGACAAATGCCTGAATTTGATATGCAAGCCGAGGGGTTTTCTAGACGTTAGGTAATGGATGTTTTTTAATCTAGTGAGTTTTGTGTCACTGTTTTCTGTTGTTGTCGTATGTGCATTCACCCTCCCCCCTCTCAGGGATGTGGAAGAGAATTAAATGGGTAAAGGGAAAAGAGACATGGGTTGAGATAAGAACAATTTAATAACTAAACTGCAAAACTAAGCTGCAATAAAATTGAAAATAATAATAATAGTAATAACAATAGTAATAGCAATAGACACACATTTACAAATGAGTGATACACAGTGATACTGCTTGCCACCCGATGACCAAGGCTCAGCCTGTTCCCAGCTAATGATCCTGGAGAAGGGAGAGTCCTGAAACTGCAAGGCCTGGAATGGAGATAAGAGTCCGACTGTCCGAGAGACTGAGATGACCCTGAGAGAGGGGTAACCCGGAGGGAAATGACCTGGAGCAAGAGAGAATGACCTGGAGCAAGAGAGAGTACTTCCTGACAGATTCCCTCACCTGTATACTGGGCATGACATGCGTGATATGGAAAATACCAGTGTCTAATTTGGGTCTCAGTCCTTAACCTCAGGTCAAATCCTAGGCTAGTAACTGGGGCTGTGCTCCCTCCCATCTTCTCCTGCACCTGCAGACACTGGCACAACAGAGAAGCTGAGAAGTCCTTGACTGTCCTGGCAGCGACTATAAACGTCAGTATGTTATCAGCCTTTTTCTCAGCACAAATTCAAAACATAACCTCTCACTAGCTACTATGGAGAAAGTTAACGGTGTCAGCTGAAACCAGAACAATTATGTAAGTTATTATTTCAAAATGGGAAAAGGTTTAATATAATACTGCGTGTGTAGTGCCTAACTTTCTGATGAAGTGAGTAAAACAGCAGCTCAGTAGCTACTCTGTTGATAACAAAGCATTGTGTTTGAAGGTAAATACCCAATATATGTTAAGAGTATCTGTTGAGTTTTCAGTGATTACTGTTGAGTAATTACTCTAGGAAGTAATGACTGTGCTGGGACAGATTAGTAAACCACGGGTGGTTAGTACTTTGTTTGGGAGATTCCACATTGGTGGATCCAAAGAACAGATTTATGCTGATGTTATGCTGTTTCTTAGATATGTCATGTTAGCTGAAATGCCTAAGGGAGAGGCCCAAAATGAACATCAACATCAGACCATGCCAGTAAATGGTATACAGCTAATGTATATTATACATTTATCTAGGATTTCTGATTTGTATTGTGCTGTACATTGGTATTCTAAAAGTACCTATCTATTAGAAACTTACCTTTATCACCAGTACTTAGGAGGCTTGCAATTATTTGCAGGAAAACACTGCAAAGTGCATTTTGGCACCTGCATTTAATGTCTCGGAATAGCAGTCTTCAGCGTACTTCAGTTATGTTCATGATAACATGCACTGAGTCTTTCAACCTCAGTGGCACATTTTGGTGTGAATTTGATAACAAGCATGGCAAAACTGATGGGAGGTAATGGCAGAACGGCACCTTGAAGCTTCTACATATCTGGGAAGCAAGAATGAAGTCCTTATTTGTCTCATATGTCACCTCTTGGAAATATAATGACGATTTACCTAAGAAACACTATGGATTGAGTCCTTTTAAAACCATTGAGAGATTTTGTTTCCAGTGACAAAATGATTAGGTCCTAAACAATTTGTTGTACTAGTGTCACTGAAAATAGCTATGTACAAGAAAAGATTATTAATAAAAATCAAAATGCATTACTTCAAAATGTGAAAAAAAAAATAATGTAGGTAATTGATACAGTTCAATAATATATATGGATTAGTTACTACTTTCTGCAAATATGTTTTCATTTATGGATACAAATACGTGTTAGAATGCCTTTTTTTACATTTCTAACTTCTCTTCCTGGGTTGCACACAACAGATGTTATAACTCATGCATTACGACCTAAGTGTATTTATGTCCGTCAAAGATTAATTGAACATCTTTTCTTAAGTACTTACCTTTAGCATGTTATAAGTTTTATTTTTCAATTTTGGATAATTCTTACCCGTAAAATATATGCTAAAAACCTGACTCACATAATTATAATTAAAAAATAAATTCTGAGTAACAAAGATATTTTCTTTGTTCTTGAAACTGCAATTCATACCACTTTACTGTCAATTCTTTACTATTTTATTGCATATAACAACTTCATTAAATGTATCATGTTAAATTATTTCTTCACATGCTTCAGTAATGTATAAAAATGTTTCTGCCATGTAAATGTAAAGCATGTGTCACTGGTACTCTTTCCTTTTTCCTAGAATACTTCCTTGAAAGTAGAGGAGCTTAAGAAAGAAGTACATAGCGATCATGAATCCCAGGCTTTACACAGTGAAAAGCTGTAGGAGACACTGTATAAATACCAACTGTGATCATTTGGATTTAGATGAACTTCTTTAGTTGTGCTATCCCTAGATTTGTTCACTTCACTGACACAGTAGTCATGTATGCAGGATCCATGTCAGAATTTGAGCCTGGTTTTTGAAAAGTTATGTGGTCAGCCCTTAAGAAGAAAATAAAAAAAAAAAAATCAGAAGTGTCATCAGAGTGCAGTCAGTGTAGCAGGACCTCAGTGTACACAGTGCATTACGTGTAGTGGCTAGTAATGTCTTCCTGTCCCACCTATTAGCGTGTTGGATGTGACTGACCTAAGAGGATCCACGCATTTGCAGTAAGGGAATATTGAAATGTAGACCTTTAATGTCTCTTGGTATCCTGAGTTATTTTCTTGTCCTAGATTAAGCTTAAATGCCTCCAGCGATTTCAGTTTTTCTTTGCTCTTTCGTCTGCTTGGGTAAAATCAGACATCTACCAACTTTTGACATTACTCCCAAAAATTACCACAAAGAGGAAGCGGAGCAGTTTTCTACCTTCGTATGGTATAAACAGTGTTAACCAGAGGCAGTACAGTACTAATTTTCAGCTGTTTCTGTTTTTTTATTATGTCATCAATTTGCATGTGTTCAGAGTTTTGGTTGTCTTCAGATTTAGGAAAAAAAAAAGTACTGCAAGCTTAAATTCTAAGAGAAAAGTGTCAGCTTAGAAAAATTTGATTCATTGACATGTGATGAAAACAGACCATTTCACTGTCACTGGTCGTGGTAACATCCGAATGTTTTCAGTAGCAGCTTCTACTTTATGGATCAGAAGTGAAGGTACTGTGATAGTGCAGCAAAATATTTCTTTATATTTGTAATTTAGTTTTCTGTTTGTTAATGTAAAAAAAAAACAAACAGCAAAACAAACCCAAAACTTGTCATTTTAAGTTTGTTTTGTGGTTTTTTGTTTTTGCTTTTTTTTTATTTCTCTTGTCCTTAACAGAGAAGCAGAGTGGACAGAATAAGAACAGAGTAATCCTGAAACTGGCTGTACTAGGAGTAGTACTAATGCTTTGCTGTTGTTTACTGGCTTTTGTTAGAAACTGTCAAAGCCCATAAAAATCTGGGTTTTTTGAACAGCTATCAGAGACAAACACGAAAATTTCCTCATTGAACAGATGAGAAAGATGGCACACATGTGGAACGACAGCTGTTTCGTACAACGATCTCTTATCTAGGACACGGAAATATCTGTGTGGAATATCAGTGATTCTGTGAAAAAGCCAGGAGCAGTAACTGGGCTCTTTTTTTCTTTCCATGGGCCCACAAAATAACCATTTTGCCAATAAGAACCATTAGAACTATGAAGTCATGTGAAGCTGTGTGAAAGATGGACTTTGAGTGAACTGAATACATAGCAATGTGGCAGAGAGGAGAGCATTACCACAGAAAATTTCAAAAATTCACCTGAGCTCTTGGGGAAGATCTGTCTCTACAGACACTTGTGTTTATTTTTTTTACCTTTGAAACAAGTTAGCTTTGAAGGTGGATGACACCAGGCAAATTCTGTCTCCAAGAGATCAGTACCATTACAATCCTTAAAATGAGTGGAGATTAAAGCAGTTTTTATAACAGTTGTAATATTTTATATGGTTGAATGTTTCTTTTCTGAACCTAACTTTCCATCTGTTCTCTGCTTGTGAAAAAAGCTGCCTAAGAACACATATGCAAAAGTAATTAGTAAAATAAACAGCGCTAACAAAAAAGAGAACAAAAAGCATCATCAGGCACAGAAAATTTAAGCCTTTTCATATTTGTAAAACAAATAAAATGGTCTGTCTACTCTATAGACTTAATAAAACTAATGATTTTAAGAAAATCTTCTATTTGTGGATTTAAATCATGGTGAGACTCAGTAAAATGAAGTCTCTTGACTATGTAAATCTTACAGATGTGTTTAATATGTTACTCATCTCTACTTGTCCTGGAGGACGTTTGTATTCCTACAAAAATCTTCAAGATTATATGTTTCTGAGGAGAGTGTATCAGCACAAGCTTTAATTAATGTCATTGATAAAGTGGTATTAAAGTCAAAGGTCTCAAATCTAAACTATGAGTGTGAAGAGCATTAAAATGCATAATCATCTGTAGTTGGATCCTGGATGATCCAGTGGCTGAATGTTTGATGTTTTTTGATGAATTATTTTGAGTTAATCATGTTTTTCTCAGCAATCAGAAAGCTACTGTACTTTTTGTACTTCTGTGAACCCATTTGGTTCTTGATGGCTTTTTGTGTTTGTCACTGTGAACATCTGCCAAAATCTTGTATTGGAGGGTTAGTTTGAAAGTGGAGTCAAGAGGCTTGTGAGTTTATTACCGGAAGTTTCTATACGCTGATTTTCGGAGTCACTGTACAATTTGATGGAATCAAAATTAGCTGTGTATACCTTGCTTGGAGTTCTTTTAAAAGGAGCGAGTGTATGTATGAGTTAATTTATACGAACTAGACAGAACTTTACAGTGATAAAATTAATGTCAGAATTAGAATTCAAGAAATAAATCAATATCTTAAAAATATCAACCTACCAAATTAATAGAACAAGTTATCTAATGAAACTGTGAGGTCAACAGTAAAATAAACTGTTTCTTATTAGTCTTGTCTTCAATAAGAGTAAAGAGACAATTCTCTTTTGAGCCAGATCTGTAGTTTGTGCTGTAACATACAGTGAGTAACCTAGCTAGTGAAGAGCAAAGTACAGTAGCCTCTGTTGGATGTGACATGTTTCTGCACTGCTGCCCTTAGTCTATAGCAGTTCCTTTATAGTGGAGAGAAATGCTGTCTACTATATAACGATTAGTATCTGATTCATATGAGGAAATGTATGAAACTGGTCAGATAAATTGCGCTTTTGAAGTATGTATTTGTTTCCAACAAAAGGGAGCCTGCAGAGGCTAGCGATGTGGATCCTATAGATACCTATAGTTAGGCAATATGAATCATATTCTTCAGTGTACATTATGATCTTAAACTCTTGCCAACTTGAATTGCTCTGAAAAGTAATTATTGTGCCATTTTTAACATGAAAGATTAACTGAAGAGGATGCTATAAGAGATCAAAGAAGAGTGAATCTGTGGAAAGATAAGACATCTGGTGCGATAAATTTCAAGAGACTTAATATAGTAATGTCAAGAAACTACCTACAGGCTTGCCCTTTCTGAAAACAGAGCCTTGCAATCAAAGAGGGGCTTAAAAAAGATCCTTCGTGAGAATAGGGGAGACTGCTCAGTTGTCTTACAAACAAGAACATACATAAAGACCTTTGAAGACCAACTGAAGACAGGTAGAAGTAACAGTGAAGATGTAATGGTACAAATAGATATAACACGTGTTGTATTGTCATTGCTATTGAAGCAATAGTTTAAACACCAGTAGATCCCTGGGATAGGATGGTATATGCCTAAGAATTCTAGCACAGGGCTGAAACAGTGTAATTGGTAACAAGGGCGTACAAAACTTCCTTGGTACTTGAGAAATATAAGTCCAGGAAGTGTGATGCCAGTCTCCGGAAAGATGTTCCAGGGAGAGACCTATGGATCTGTATGCTGGACATCTCTACTGATCAAAGAACTGAATGTTATTGTGAAGGATACAGTTATTGAGCATGGGATGAATACAATCTGCCTGAAAAGGAATAAGCTCGCTTTAAAGAGAAGTCTCACATTAAATTCCTTTTGAGTGTTTTGAAGGAGTTAGAGACTATATAAATAAGTTGCTGTAGTCTACTTGGATCCCCAAAAGAGCTTTTTAAGGAATTTCAACATCCATGGAATAAAAAGGAAGGTCTGGTATGGATAAATATTTCAGTGCCTAAAGGATAAGTTCTTGCAGTGTGAGAAGCCACCGTGGTAGTTCTGCAGGTGTCTGTTCTGGTATCTTTTAACATATTCATTCATAAAACTGCCAGAAAAGAAGATTGACCTGGTGAGGTGAGAAGGTTTGCTGGTAGTACAAGGCTACTGAATGTTAAAAAGGGTGAGGGGTGACGGTGAAGAATAACAGAAGAACCTGACAAAATTGAGTGACTGGGCAATAATATGGCAGGTGAAATTCAGTGCCATCAAATATGAACGGAGGCTTAACTGTGATGATAACAGTTTCACATGTTAAGTGATGGGTTCAGTGCATCATTACTACTTGGGAAAAAGGCCTTGACATTGAGATAGATACTTCATGGAAACAACAGATCAATGCTTGACAGCAGTCAAAGAAACAAGTGACATATTAGAAAGGATTAGGAAAGGAACAAAGAGCACAACAGTGAATATGATTTGTACCACTGCATAAATCTGTCGTTTGCCACAGCTTGAAGACTATGTGAGGAGTCCTGGTTGCTTGTTTCAAAATAGAATGTATAAGAATTGGAAGAAAAGATTCAGAGGAAAGCAACATGGATAATTAAAAGTATGGACTGCACCTTCTATTTTAGGTACAGCTGCAGGTACTAGGACTTACCAGCTTAGAAAATAGATGACTAAAAGAGATACAAAAAGTCTGCAGAATCATGAGCAAAACAGAGTAGACTACTCAGTGCCTCTTTCCATTGCAAAAAGCAGTGTTTGTTAAATGCAAAGAATGTGGAAACTGGTTTGAAACAAAAGGATGTAGTTCCTCATGGAAAAGGTGATAGGCTTCTGGAAGTCTTTGTATGTACATTGTGCAAACTGGATGTGCTCGTTGGTACTGTGAGTGCAAAATGTTTAGATATATTTGAGCAGAGATGGAACAAGAACTAGGAGGAGAGATTAACTGGAGTTTACTGCATAATTCACAACACACTCAAGAAATCCCATGATCTGAAAACATTTGTGGTCTGGAAAAAAATTATACAATAGCAATAGAAATAGAAATGTGCTATTCTTCTCTTTCCAAGGCATACTTTTATAGCTATTGCTAGAGTGCAGATGCTGTATTAACTCCACTCTTCATCCACCTTGGTCTGATTGAATATTGCTGTTCTTGAAAATTCATAGAACAAAATGTGATCTACTCTGAAGAAGTTTCTCTTGAGTCACTAATCATCCCACCGTAGTTTTCAAGGAGAAACAAGTGTATGTTACAAGTGTTTGGAGAGTTAACAAAACAGAACCGGGGAATTGAAGGCTGTGGCCTGAAGATCCCATCTAAGTGAATGGTAGCAGGACTATTTCCAGTTTTTGATGCAAAAAGTCCAACCAATTATCTGAAGGTTTTACAGAAGCAAAGCAAGAACTGTTCAGAAGTTTTCTGTACCTGGCACTGCAGCAGAGAAGTTGGCTTTGCTTTTTCTCATAGTTACATCTGCTATCCTGGAGACCATAAGAGAGAAGGCATAGGAGGCTTAATGTGGCTTAATGTCATATTAGGAGTCTCACCACTGGGGGACTAATTGCTTTAGGGTTAATTTTGTATTGTTCTGGCTGTTATGTGCCAGAAACGGATAGATGTATTTAATTGCTGATATTTATGACAGATGCCTGTTAAGCTGCAGCATGTGTAAAAAGCAAACAAATAGTACTATGAATGACTGTGGTTTTTTTAGAATTCATGCATCATGTTCACCCATTTGCTTCTTCATCTTTCTGAACTATTTTCTAGCTTATATTCTGAAGAGATTCTGTATAATGCAGTTGTCTTTGATTTTTCCAGAAATAGCTCATTAACCATTTAATTGAGATCTTGACTTTCCAATTGACTTTCTAATTGATGTTTCCTTTCACTGCACCTGTTCAACAATTCATTTTTATGTGCTTATTATATTGTAACATGTTGTCTTATCTATAGCTACGTATATTTTATTAATACAGACATTGCTTGGCATTTTAAATCAACCACATGTTAATTTCTGATTCACTTATTTTTTTCTCCTTTTTTTAGTATACTATTCTGAACTAGAATGGGAAAGATTAAGATAAATAAAACATGGTGCAGTTCTTATTTTCCTTTTTTTTTTTTTTTTTTTTTTTTGGTAGCCCAGTGACAGACTTCACTTGGATACTATGATAATATTGTAATTCTGAATGAAAGTGTTGCAAGCCATGTCAACCTCATTGCTATAGTTACTATAACAGTCTTTTATCATACTGTATGCTGACCGGGCTTGTATGACTTTGAATGTTTGTTTTTTTTCCCTTTCCGTGCCCTTAAAACCTATCAGTTACACCTGCACTGGGGAGCAACTAAAACTGGGAGTGAGGGAGCAACAAGGGCAGATGGTGGTCTGTGAGAAGAGTTGGGAGACGAGCATGACACCAGGGTGGCGACAAGGGTGCTTTCCCATGATACCTGAGCCAGGTGAAGGGAACAGGTCTGTGATGGTGGCTAGAATCAGCCAGCAGTCCATGGGAATGGGGCAAGATCAAGCCAGGAAGTCAAACCCATGAGTCAGGCTCAAAATCCTGGTGGGGTATGTCGCCAAGGTTAGGCAAGGACAAGGGGACGAATCTGTGCTTAAAAGCAGCGCTTAAATGAACATTTAGCATGGGGCATGCCCCCATTGAGGCTGACTGACACAGAGCTGGACACCTGTGTTATAGCTGGCCCTGAGCACAGGAGACAAGTTCCAGATGCATGCAGGGCTCTGACACTGCTGCCCTTCCTTCCAGTTGCTGTTCCTGTTCCCGTTCTACTCCCTTTTTTCCTTCCCCTCTGCTCTCCACCTCCTTC
>NW_010132945.1:0-204 GCF_000699245.1 Pterocles gutturalis | reverse complement strand
TTCCCTTTTTACTTCCCTTGCCCTGCCTTTTTTTTCCCTGAAAGAATAGGTATAGAGGAGAGCGGACACACAGCTAGAGGTAGTGAGAGTCTGTAGGGACAGGGCAGGGTGTGGAGGGCACTATGCTAGCTTTACTGGAGTGTACCTCTCTGCAGCAGCTGTCAGCTATGGGGTCTAGAATCACAGAATCATAGAATCATAGAA
>NW_010132944.1:0-4433 GCF_000699245.1 Pterocles gutturalis | reverse complement strand
TTTTGGCCTTACGATTCAGGACTGTCAGCCTGTTCACATCTGTTTGTTTTACATGAGTAAATTTGCCTTGCTAATATTTCTTATAACTGTGCTGTGTATCACTGATGTTCATCTACAAGTTGAGCTAGGATTTCCTAGCAAACGTTAACTGTGTCCTGCAGAGGAAGATGCTGGTATCAATACGGCTGTGGTATAAGAGGAGCCCCTCAAAATGTTCGGTTCACATTTATCACCTCTTACAATACTGGCTGACTTAAATGTAAACCAGAGTTTTAAAAATGGATTTAGGCTGCCTGATATGCTGTTGATGGGTTTTTCAAATTCAGCTGGGTATTTAGCTCAAATGAAACTAGGGAGGAATGATGATTGAGGTGCTTTCAGAAATCCTTATGAATTAACCTTAAATTGTGACTCTTGGTGCCGCTTAAAGACCTCGGTCTCAGGTTGCTTTGCATCCGGAATAATCTTTGACTTACTGTTAATTTGTGGGCACAGAGGGCATCTTTTAGCTCCTGTTTACTTACTGGAGCTTAATTGCAGATCTCTAACATGTTTGAAGGGTGAAAGGTTTTGTCAGACTGCCTGCAAGACTGGCTGTGACACTTTTCTATTTGTGTTTTTAGTGAAGTTTTACGAGCACAGAATTCTACACTCACATTAAACATTTGTTGAGACGTTGGTCCCTCTAGCTAGAGATGTTTAGCTAGGCAAACATCCCCCTGCACAGGATGACGGACAAGCTGGAGATGCGTTGGTTATAATTAGTGCAGATTGTAACTGCTGATTTTAAAGTTTTATTTAATGAAGAGAGGTCTATGAGCTAGTGGTAGGTCAACCGGAAACCATTCTGACCTTACAATGTTTTCAGTAGATAATGTGATGATGGTTGTTGGTGGTCTGTTACATATTTGTGACTGAAAGTGATCTTTTTTATCTGAAAAACAAAGGTCTGGTTGGGTTTACTTTTTCTTTGAATGATATAAAGTGTACTGATGAATGCATATTTAAAATATGCTTTCAGCTGTAGGGCTTTCCGTTGATAAAAAATTACTCCCTACAAGATAGTAAACTAACAAAATGGTCTAAATGTAGACCTTGATTGAGTGGGAGATGTTGTGTAAAGATGGAGTGAACAGTGGGATGGAAGCCAGCCCTGTTCCCTGTTTTTGTCAAGCGCTAAAAATCCAAGTTCCGTTTCTCACTTTTACGTCTGCTAATGGAACAAGTATTTTGCATCAGTCAGTGGTACCTCTCTAATTTCACCTAACAGTGAAATCCCACAGACTGTTTCACCTTTCCTGCCTTCACATTTAGGGCACAGTTGTAGAGGAATTTAATGATAAATGTAGATGATGCACATTGCGTCTTTTTGATTCCTAAAGAGTGGCATCAGTAGACCACCAGTGTGGCTTTGTCTCTTCCTCTCTTGTCAAGAAAATGTGGTTGTTGGAGTATGTCAAGGAGGACAGAGGTTTACCAAACCTGGTCTGGTCTGGTCATGTTCAGCATCAGTATGGAGCTGCTGATTTGGTGGAGAAAGGGTAAAAGGGAGCATGTAAATTCTGCAGAGGGCATATTTGAATTCTGTAATGGGATAAGAAAACAATTTGCTTCCTTATGGGAGTTGCGTCTCGTTTATGCATGTGTTTCTGAATGAGAAGTGGAGCACAAGAGTTCTGGGAAAGGTCTTGGCTCTGCTTTCTTCTTTTCTTTTTTTTGTATATGGACAGATGTATTTTTCTTTTCCTTTTAATGTATTTAGACAGGTTTTTTAGCCTGTATCTCTTCTCTGGTTCTGTCTTTCCTTTGTGCAGTGGAGCTCCCTGGGCTGGTGTGTCAGAAGGGAAGGGACGACTTTGATGCACAAGGGCACACACGTTATGCATATATAAATTGGTGTGGACAGGCTTCCCTGAATTTTTTTAAAGTTAGTTTCTAAAGGACAATGTGGAAATATATGAATACAGAAAACTATGTTTAGGGAAACTATACGAATTTGCAAAGCCTAGCATTTGGACCTTGACTTCCCACAAAACAGCTTTGTGTAAAGGATGGATAACCTCAGAAAAAACAAGACTCTAAAATGCCTCTAGAATAGTGATTGTAAGAGAGAAGCCATACCATAAATCAGCATTTGTGATCTATGTTGTTGATATTCATTCAAGTCTTGGATTCTTGTTAAAGTTTTCTGCAGGTCTTGTGGTCTAAAATACATACATTCAATAATTTTACATTACTTGTGTAGAAGGCTGGCATTTCTAATTAGGGAATGAGTTGATTATCTGGTTTCAGTGATTAGACCAGTGTCAATTCTGTTTGTTTTTACATTTGTCAGAGATAGTGATTATACCAAAATTCAGTTTGCTTTATTTAATTTACAATTACTTTTGCAGGTATATTAACTGCCCCAATGAACTGAGCATTCAAGTGTTGTGGGCTTTTTTTCTTTTTTTTTTTTTTTTTTTAAACAAGCTGTTTAAAAGTAAGTTAGTGTTAATCATTGTCTTTTTAATTGTGTTCTTCCTCAGCAATTTGTAGGAATAGCTGTGGTGATGGATTTTGTTCCCGTCCTAACATGTGCACTTGTGCAAGCGGACAAATATCACCTACTTGTGGATCGAAATCTAGTAAGGACTTAGTATATTTATTTTCATTAGAGATTTCATTTTAAGGAATTCTTTTTGGTGTCAACTCAAAAATAGCTACTGTGTAAATTCCTTAAAAATAACTTGTCATTACTCTACACAAGCATGTAGCTTACACTTTGGTATATTTCTAGTTTTTGATCAAGTTTGATACACCATGTGTGCATGTTTGCTCTGTGTGACAAATGGAAAGAAAAATGTGTTTAAAGAGATGAGCAAGTTAAAATATAAAGGTGTGTGGTATTAGCAGTTTCATCGAGTCTGTTTTCCTAAGCAATGATGATTGTACAGCCTCCATGATAATTAGAAGTTCTGAGTTGGTGAATGAGGTCACGGGAAGCTCTAAAAGACCTCTTCATGGTTGCTTTTAAAGTAATGGCTGACTAATAGCTACAGCATGAGAAGCTTTGGTTACAAGAGCACGTGAACATACGCTTAAATACATAGCACGTATTGCGCAAAGCTCTTGTCTACTGCCAGATGTCTCTGTTTCTATCCATGTTTGCTTCTCCATGTGGTATTTCTGCCTAACGCTGGTGTCTCTCTGCCTGGGCTCCCCTGCAGTACCACAGTGCAACATCAGGTGCATGAATGGTGGCACTTGCATGGACGATCGGTGCCAGTGCCAGAAGGGCTACGTTGGAACTTACTGTGGGCAGCGTAAGTAACGACTCTGTTGCATCTCAAAGTAAATCCATGTCAGTCCTGCAAGTTCGCCTTCTCGCTTTGGGTAGACTAGGGAGATAAAAAAGCCGATGTGCTGAAATGTAATGAAATGTCTGTGAGAAACTGAATGCTGTTTTAGGACATAGTGTTTAGCTGAAAGTCAGTTGATGCGTAAAGTACATTTTGTGTTCTCTGAAATTCGGATTAGGGACGGCATTCACCAAATCGTTGTGGAAGATCCTTTGGGAGCAATGGCAGTATACATCCCACTCTCCTTTTCTTACCAGAGGGTCGCTCATTTTTCCTTCTTTTTGGTGAATTCTCTCCATCTCGTAAGAACAACCTAACTGCTAGACTAAAGCATGTTTTTCTGTTTTCTACTTGAGTAAGGAAGAAGATTAAATATGGTTGAAGGTTTTTGATACCTTTTTGGTTTCACAGACAAGCTAGAAAATCAGTTATCTGCACAGCTCTCCTTATAGCAGTAAAGTGTTTGCAAGCTATACAAATTTAGCAAACAATAAAAATCACTAGAGGCTGCAAGGATGAAGAAAGACTCCAAGTGTGTGCTGAGGCCAGCTGGCTACTGGTTAGCTGAGAAATTAATCGCTGAATGTAGTCTGAAGGAACTAGAGACAAACAAAAGGCAGCTATGCAAAGAACTGTTAGTCTGAATAATGTGGAAGAAGATCCTTTTGTCTTAGTCATTTTTTCAAATACTAGAGAGCAGTCTCGTTCTTGCTGTATTTCTACCTGGATAAAATTCTCTAAAATTTTGGGTAATAATTGTAATCCTACAATGTGACCCTAGTCACAGTCAGGTTTGCTTTTTAAGAGTCGCTTAAAAATTAGCAGGAACTGCTAATTTTAAAGTAATGGGTCAGCACCTGAATGCTCTCAGATGGTTGGGCATATTTCGAGGGAATAAATTAAAAGAGGATTGAATTTTCAAGCCGTAACTCTAAAGCAATCCAGAAAATCTGAACAAACTGTGGGGATTGGTCTCAGTGTATAGGATAGTTACAACTGCAAGTGAGATTGAGTGTTTGTCTTCTAGACATGGTATGAACCGAGTGTCTGAAAAATATGTGTCTGTGTGTCTGAAATAAATGTCTTTATTTC
>NW_010132943.1:0-6814 GCF_000699245.1 Pterocles gutturalis | reverse complement strand
CCCGCCCCTCCCGCTCCGCCCAGTGCGCACCAGTACGGCACTGGGGAGGGATCCCCGCGTCCTGCCCCTCCCAGAAGGGGAAGCTAAGGGGAGGTACGGGCTGGGGAAGGTGCCGTGATCCCGGACAGGAGGGGAGGAAGGCCCCGTTGGGATTCCTGACCTCCCCCTGCGCTTGCAGCCCCGAGGAAGGTGCCAGACCCATTGCTGAGCCCCTTTCTACCTTTACCTCAGGCTGCCTACCCCTCAGGCTTCCCAACCCTCAGGATTCCTGCACCTCAGGCTTCCCAGCGTGTTGTTTCAGCAGGCAGGAGAGGGCAGGGTGCAGCAAAGCGGGATACGGGGATGAATCCTGCAAGAGCAGAAAGCTGTCCCCTCATTGCACACACGGTTTTTCATCACAAGTGTGACATTTGGGCTCCTGGCTTCCTGCATCCCAAAGAAACCCGAATTCCTTTTGGGTTTCATAGCGGGCATCCAGTGTAATTGGTGCTCTGAGCTTTGTTTCCCTTCTTACGCCGGGAATCCAGGTCCCTGATGTGCCTTGGGGGTCCTGCAATGCAATGCTAGTGGAGTCTGGGGTACCCCACGATTAGGATAATCCCGGAGTTTTGAGTCCTGTGGGGTGGCGATGGATCCCACACCCACTCTGGAGGAGTTTCCAGTTGAGCTGAATGAGATGGGAGTCATTCATCTCACAATCATGCAGTGTTCAGTGGGTCTCTGTAACGAACCTTCTGAAGAAGGTGTGTGAAACTGTGGAAATAGAGACAAACATCAACAAACACTAAATAAACTTTATTTTGGCAGGATGGTTTAACTCCAAACAGCAAATACTATCAGATGTTCCGTACAGCTCACACAAACACAGCCACTTCAAATCCCAGTGGCGACAGCAACACCCAAACCCCATGTTAGTTCTGCACTCAGAATATGAACGATCGTTAAGAGTTGTCACGGTTCTTCAGGTTTAAGAGCCCGTGTGGCTGCTGAGGAGAAGAAATAATTGTTATAGCTGAATTGGGAGGTTTTTGGGAAGCAGAGTCAAGTGTAAAGATATGTCGCTGCAATATGATGAGCTGCCACTGACCCTTGTTTAGTTGGAGCTACGCTGGAGTTTGAAGCAAATTTAGGAATTTGATCGGCAGAGGGCAGGACTGTGTTTATGCCCATCACTGTATTTTCTCTCTATGTTATATCACAGTCCTTTATACTGTATTTCTAACTCCTTAGGAAATCTGTGGTAGTTTACGGAATGAGTAAGCTGTCAGTTGGTCTCCTTGGGCATTCAGCGTTTCCAATTATTTACAAAGCACACCTTAATTTTGGGGAGAAAAAAATGGAGACAATGTGACAACACAGTTGTAGTGAAAAAGTTAGGAAAAAAGAAAACTTGTGCTTATTTCCCATCAAGTTCATGTTCGTTACCGTTTCACTGTGCCATCATTCCCACTAACTCTGAGGACACCAGGTAATTGTGTGATTGCAAAGTATTTGGCTATTAGAAGTATTTACAACATTATGTCATTTGGGCTTGATCCATTGATTTCTCTGATCATCTAGCTGCAGAAATAATTTTTGTTTTCCAAAACAATCCCTAAAATTCTGTATATGTCTGAGCCTGGATTTTACCCAACCACACCGATTTCCCATCTTTTCCAGGTAGCTCACCCCAAAGTCTTGCACTAATTATTTGGAGTCTTCTTTTTGACAGCAGCAAGAATGGATTTTCCTTTTTGCTTGTGATGGGTAGGTGTATCTCCAGTTTGTACCAAGTGTGTCAAATCAGATGAGATTCCTAAGGATTACGGCCACTCGCACCACATGATAAAGTGGTGTAAATAAAAATGCAATGCTGTCTGCAAAGCCAAGCACAACCTGCAACCCCAAAGTAGACAGCATTGTCACTTCAGCCTCAAAACACTACAAACACTAGCTCTGTATTAATGAGAAAGCCCTTATCTCCAGCATTGCTTTTGACTGTGCTACTATACAATTTATTTCCCCATGGTTAGCTGAAAAAATGGTGCTAGTAAGTAAAGCTGCTACTTTAAAAAGATCTGATTTCAAGTTGTGGACTATACTAGACTCTCCCCCTCCTAGTTACGCTGCTTTCTACTAAGGCAATCTTTCTAGGCAGTGCATTTATAGGTGGGTATATTTTCATAATAACAGTGAAAGCTTCTTAAATATAAATTTTCTTGACTTTATGGAGGATCTCCCAAGTATCTTCCTCTGGTTTGTTGCCCTGGCAATGCCTGCATTTTTAAAGGAAGGACTGATATAATCACAGAATCACAGAATCACAGAATCACAGAATGTTAGAGATTGGAAGGGACCTCGAAAGATCATCTAGTCCAATCCCCCTGCCGGAGCAGGACACCTAGATCAGATCACACAAGAACGCATCCAGGCGGGCTTTGAATGTCTCCAGAGAAGGAGACTCCACAACCTCTCTGGGCAGCCTGTTCCAGTGCTCTGTCACCCTCACTGTAAAGAAGTTTTTCCTCATACTCAACTTTGTGGAAGAAAGGAAATCAGCAGGAGACTTGAATACTAATTTTACAGTAGCAGAATCTCATCAAGAAAAGAACTGGTATCTGTTCCTCTGTTAAAGGAAGGAATCAAATAGTTGGTTTCCTCAAAAGGCACTGAGAGAAATCACTGTGGGTTGAAGTGTTGCAGAGCAGTATCACAGCATGACGGTCGCCGGGAAAAACTAAAAAGAGATTAGAGTCTGCAAAGGTGGAGAACACAGTAATAATGGGAGATTTTGATTCCTCCTAGGAACAAGTCACAACAGGGAGGGTAAAGGCTAAATTATTAGACCCATAAATAACCCCCTATTAAAGCAATGAATCAGATAATTCACAAGAAGAAGCTCTAGGTTAAGTCTGGGACGTGCATTAGGTGTGGATCAAAATTAATCCATCACTGTAATAATAACCCCAATATACTTGTGCACAACCCTATAGGAGCCAAGAAGCCAACAAAATCCATCTTACTGAATTGCAAAAGGCTACCAGCAGGTAGAGAAATCTCACCCAGCTGCCAAGCCTAGAGATCCCAGACTGACTGGAAATGGGGGAGACGTTTGTGGGGTCATCCCCAGCGCTACATGTCCTGGAGGTCGGTAGTAGCTGTGGCTGAAATCTCTTTTTCAGCTGGATCTGCAAAGGTGGGGAAGCACTATCCGGCTCTGTACCCTCCAACGGCCCCTCCATGATGCTGAAATCTTTCAACTAGCTTTATTTTTTTTTCCTTTAGGATTTTAAACCTCTTTCCATGTTGGTGTTTTTCCTCTTGAATCCCGCTATTGATCATTGTTTCAGCAGTCCTACCTCTGTTCCTGCCTTTCTTATCTCTCCTGGCTCTGCTCTGTACCTTTTCTTGAAGCTCGTTCTCACAACTTAGCAATTTTCGTGGCAATTTGAGATGAGTTTGATGCAGCTGGGTCTTCTGAGCTCCTGGGAGAGGAGAGGAAGGGGATTATGGAGATGGGGTTGCAAGCAAGACCAAAAAACTGTGAATAAATGGATTTTTATACTCTGAGAAGTGCAACCAGCCTTGGTTGGGACCCCAGATCTTACCGACGAGCGAAAAGGTGAAGAGCCAAGGTGATAAAATTTGCTGTGGAGCCCAAATTATTCCGAGTAATCAGCCAAAACCTGAAAGCAAAAAAGTTACAGAAGGATGGCACAACGCTGGCTGGGTGATGAGATGGCAGATGGGACCCAGCGTTAATGAATGCAAAGCAATGCACGCAAGAGAAAATAGCACTAACAAAACACACACAGCGGCAGGCTCTAAATCAGCTGCTTCCATTAAGGAAAGAGATGCAGCATTCACGGTGGATAATTTTCTAGAAATGCCTACTCAGTGCTCTGGAGGAGGCAAGAAAGCAAAGAGGCTGCTAGGAAGCATTAACATGTAAAAAAAAAAAAAAAAAAAGCAGAAAACATTCAATATAAATCCAACATCTAGATGCACCTTTGAGTGGCCATCTGCACTCCTGGGCATCTCATCACATCTAAGAAGCAGCAGTGCAATGCAAAAAACGTAAAGAATTCAGATGTTTTGACTGAAAAGAGACAGCTGAAGGGGACCCTGAAAGCATCTAGCATCCAAAATGGGATAGAAAAGGTAAACAGGGAATTCTCAGTTTTCTCCCTGATGGTGATCTGTAAGAAAGTGTAAAAGGAAGAAATGCTGGAGGAAAAAAAAAAAAAGCAGCTTTTAAATGCCTCATTTCATATAATTTCCCTTAAGCTTTGATAGCAGTTTTTACTGGATTTGCATAATTTCTACAAATTATTACAGATCTCTTGCTAATATGCCAAAACAGCATTAGAGGGCAGTGCGTCGCAACACAACTGGAGGTTTTTTGGGGTGACAATCGTGGCTGCAGGAACTCCCCCAAAACCGCTGGGGCTCAGGAGAGCGGAGTGGTTGCCACCCACGTGGATCAGAAATGATGGGGACCACAGTGTGGCACAAAAGCAAAACATCAGGGCTGCTCAGAGAAGTGTCGATCGCATTAAAAAGTGTTTAAATCCCAGCAGGTGGTGGTTTCCAGCCAATAGTGGAGGTCCCAAGCAGAGAACCAACCTCGCTGCACACCACATATTTTTTTGTGGTGGCCCTGGCAGCACCTTCAAACCTTTCTGGACTTTTTTTTTTCTTTTTTTTCTTTTTTTTCTTTTTCTTTCCTTTTTTTTTTTTAATTTTTTGGTTCTCTTTTTTCTTTTTTTCCCTTTTTTCCTTTTTTCTTTATTTTTCTTTCTTTCTTTTTTTTTTTTTTTCTTTTTCCCAGAGAATACCTGCTTGATTGCCACTGCCATCTTTCTTCCCAATGACCTTCAGCATTGCCTGCTTGGCAAAATGAAATATGAAGAGGAAAGTGCCAGAAGAAAATTTATCCTGGCTTGGGAAGATTGACTTAGGTTTCCTGGCTCGATTAAAAAACCCCAAACCTGAAGGAGTAGAAACCTGAAAGAATTGAAAATAGTTAGGAAGGCATTTGAAATATTCTTTCTGCTGCTAAGGGAACAGCTGAAAATGCGAGTATGAAAGTACTGGAGAAAATGGTGTATTTTTGCCATATATAGAATGACCCAAAACTCCAGGAAATTGTGGGGGGTTTTTTCACCTAGTTTTTACTTACTTCACATTTTTACCTAGTTTCATATTTTGGCTGAGTTCCATAATGAAAATGAGTAAGACGTGTTTCAGAACAGAAATATTTCATCACAGATGAAGTTTCTGACACACGTATTTCAATATTTTTGATCACAACTGAAGAAAGCTCCATTGCTATTGACATTGCAGAGCGGAGTGTTTTTGTTTGACCAGTGATGGGGGGGGGGAAAAAATGCTATAAATAAGGAAATGACCATTTTGTCCTACCGTCACTGTCTCAAGCTTCTTTGAAGATCTGAGAAAACATGTTGAAAATGTAACAGTGAAAATATTACACATGACTAGACTTGGTACAGATGGAACGTCTGCCATCACTGAGAGAAAAAAAATGGTTGTGCTGCTCTGCTAGAGGGAGGATTTGGAGGGGAAGTTATTTAGATCCCCCGGCGTTAGCCATAAAGAGGGTCTTTGTGCCAAAAATGCAAGTTTTGAACATGCTTAAAATCCCACTGGCTGGGGCATCAATAAACTGGAGGGATTTTGTGTTTGCTGGGAGTTGGACTCGATGATCCTTATGGGTCCCTTCCAACTTGAAATATTCAATGATTTTGTGATTTTATGAAAATGAAGAGAGAGGGAGGGAAAAAAAAGCAGTTAAACCTCCATCGCACTGGTCATCATCTTTAAAACTAATAGCTTTGAGAAAGGTTTTGGAAGCCAAGGCAAACAGTGAGGGAGGATTTGGAAGAGAAGGAGAAAATCAGCTTTACAAGCTGGCTCGCCCGCCTTCCCAACCATTAGCATGCGTGCCTGCGGTGAAAGCTTTCCCTCTAGCGTTACTGTCCTTCTGATTTTCTCTTATAGCAGAGCCAAACCTTGGCTGAACCATTATTTTTTTCCAAAATTTTCAATAACTTCCACTGCTTTTTAAAGATCAAGTGACATTAAATGCTACAGCGGAGATCCTTCACTATTAGACTTGTCTCCAGGTTTGAAGACTTTATGCCAGGAAAGGCCATTGGTTAAATTCCCCAAAGCTTTTACCATGCAGAAGTGCTGATTCCCTTTTAGAATCATTTAGTCCCTTTGATTTTCCATCCTAAAATATTGCTTCAATCTACTGCAGGTTTAATAGTGACACTAGTGCATTTCCTATGGTTTTTGGGAGCCCAACTTGAGACCGCTTGAAGGATTCTGAGCATTTATTCTCTGCAAATGAAAATATCTCGAGTACTCAGAAACAAAGGGAGTCTCAGCCAGCAATTTTCAACATCAGTTGAAACATCTGAATGAAAACTCCCTCCAAATTTACAGGTAAGTTTTTTGAACTGAAATACAATTCTGGATTTGAGATTAAATTCTAAGAACTGCGGGTTGTTACTGAGCAACACGACATCACTCTGGAAATGCATCTGTACTGATGATTTACAGATAGGTAAGGTTACCCTTCCGCTTGCTGCAGATTTATATCAAATTCTTGTGAACAACTGTTTTCAGTCCAAACCACCTGAATCCAAGACCTTAAGGTTCAAAGAGAACACGCTGAGCTCCTGTAGATGGCCATCACAACAGTCTCGGCATAACCAGGATTTATTGGGGTTGAGAGCACATTGATGGGCACCAAAATGCTCATGGAGAGCAACAGGTTTGTGCAGTCTCCATCCTTGGAGGTTTTCAA
>NW_010132942.1:0-432 GCF_000699245.1 Pterocles gutturalis | reverse complement strand
AAAGCAAGTCACTTCATTTGTCAGTACTTCCACCCAGAAGTACTTCATTGGGAGAGACAGTGCCTCTGGCATTTGGCAAGGAAGCCTGACAACTCGGCCCAGCTCCAGGGAGCCCCCAGAGCGCCCACCGGCAATGTTACCGTGCCCAAGGGGGAAACTACTTGACACCCAGCACAAAGCCTGACCCCAAACCACAGCAGAACAGCGTCTCTGGTAAATGCCACTTGACCGCGGACAGATCCAGATCAGGGCTGAGGACATGCCTTTGGAAAAGCATCAGGAAAGCTGCAGGCAGACTGCTCTTCCCAGGCATCCCCATGCTGGTCGGCTTGGACCAACCTGCCCCTACAATTCATGAGCCCCTACCATTCTCTTCACAGAAGCACCTCCGTTTACACCTCTGTGTACACCTCAGGTTCTAAGTAACATGCA
>NW_010132941.1:7334-30155 GCF_000699245.1 Pterocles gutturalis | reverse complement strand
CCGAGCCCGGCCCCGCCGCGGGCAGCCAGCCCCTCCCGGCCGAGGGAGCCGACACCAAGACCTACTTGTGGGCCAGGTACCACGAGATGAAAAAGCTGGTCTACGGTAAGGGCCGCCTCCGGCCGGGACTGCCACGTCCTACCGGGCTTGGCCTTTTTCCTTTGATTTCCACTGGTTTTTCCCCTCTTTGTGTCTCGGTGCCTTTCCCCGCGCTGCAGGAGCGGCCGTGCCCGTTGCTGTGCAGTTGCCGTGCTGTGCAGTTGCCGGGTGAGAAGCCTTCTCTCTCCCTGGCAAAGCCATCTGCACGCCTCCGTTGCCCGGGGCCCTCTGAGACGGGTTGATTTCTACTGAAATCTGGCCTTGGTGCTCCTCTCCCCATCCTGGCTTTCCCTCCGGGAACATTCCCCGGCTGGTTTCAGAGGCTCAGGATGTGCAGGGTGCGCGGGGCTCTTCACAGCTGGCCCCCTTAACATGGATCTCGTGATGGCGAATGGTCTAAATGAAGGCTTGTTGCATTTTTCTCTAATTTGCCATGGGTTGGCATACAGAAAGGTGGCTAGACCAGGGCAAACGGACAGTCATGTTGACTGATGTGGTGAGGAGTCCAGGGTCCAACTTGTAACTCAACGTTGGCGCAAGGGTGAGCGTGGAGAAGAGCGATGCTACAGCTGCCAGGATGTCTCCTGATCCCGAGCTCAGTTTGTGTTACAGTTGTGAAACACCTTTTACTCACGTGTGCGTGCGTGCATGCATGGTTTTGCTCCTCTGACTAAGAAGTTACCTGGCTCCGTCAGGTACATCGTGCTAAGTGAAGAGAAAACTCATGCCACTCACCAAATCTGTTCATGTGTAAAACAGGATTGTGCTCTTTTTGACAGCAGCAGATCTCCACTGTATTAAACTCTCCTAAAAATGTGGAAGAATAACTTTCACTGCATAAGGGCAGGGAACTTTTTCTTGCTGGTTTCTTGATTCTTGGAATGCTGAAGGTAAGCACTGTAGAGAGCTAGGAAGTGTGACTTTGTGTCTGCTGTTAAATAGCTCTTCGTTAGCTTTTGCTTATCTAAGGGTTTGGAGAAGGATGGCAGCCAGCCATGGGCATCTGGAAGAACCATCTTGCTGTTCTGAGATTGGCATATTCTGTCATTCCTTCCTCTCCCACCTTCCAGTACACGAGATTTTACATAAAATCTAAAGTCCTTCATGATGCACAAATGTAAAGGGACTGGCTGCTGATCTGTTGGGTGCTCAGTCTGCTGTATTCCAGCTTTTGCAGCTTGTGAGCTCCTTTGCCTGAGCTGCTGAAAGCAGTACAGGGTGCTGACAGAGGAGTAGCTTCATGTTAAGTCCCTGCTCTAAGACTGAGTTGGGGTTTTAGTCCCACCACTTGAAAGAAGTTCCAACTTTCAAGACTTGTAAGGATGTTTGGACCTTAATATCCTCAGCAGCATTTTTTTCTTTTACATAATAGTTTTGAAGCTGTGCAGATATGTTAATAGGCTGTGTGGTGCTCTCTTGGGAAAATGCTTACATTGTGACAGGTTGTGAAGTTTGTATTCACGTAGTTACACTTTGTTGGGATGCAAGAGGTACAGTTAATACTGGAGATGGAGAACTAATCAGCAGGACTAAGTGCAAAATAAAGTGAAAAAGCCCATGTGTTTGCAAACGTTCAGGTAACTATTAGACATGGCAAATAAGAAGGCTCTAGTTTGTTTAAAGAATAGGTCCCCACACCAAAATTTAAAGACTGTGCTGTTATTCAAGTCTTACCAAGAGGAGACATAAACAGAGTTGGTCCAAGTTGGTTTGAATTGTTGCTTTGACAACTAAACTGAGTTGTGCAAAATATTGCATCAGTCTGTTCCTTTGTTCTTGATTTCTGACTTTGATCTAGAAGTGAACATCTGTGGTTGGGCTAAGGATTTGAAAAAATCATCACATCTCAATACTCATCAGCATTGAGTTTGAGAAGCCTCCTGAGGTGCCACCTTCTCTCTCCTTCTCTGAAACTCCACCTTTGTGAAGTCTTTTGTCCTATATTGTCCGTTATTGCTGTTGGCTTTGGAGAGAGGTCTCTGCCAGGAGAATTTATTATGTGTTTTCAAACCAGCTCTTGCTTAGGACCTGATTTATAGAGCAATTGTGTGTTTTTGCACAGAGGAGATTCCAGTGATAGATTATGACTGAGCTGGCCAGGGCAGGATCCGTAGGACAGAGCTTCTGTGCAGTGAAGATCAGTGGTGGCAGGAGCCCAGGCAGTGCATGTTCTCAGCTTTGTAGAAACACACATCTGTGTTCTGCCAGGCTCAAGTCTGGTGCTACAAATGGCAGCACAACAGAACTACACAAAAAGTGCTGCTGAGATAAAATCTTCCTTTAGAGTTGGCTTAAGAGAAGCTGTTCTCTTCATTTTCTTCCCTACCTTTTGCTGCTCTGACTCTTAAGACCAAATTTCATTACCTGTAAGAATTTGAGAATACTGCTTCCATTTCACTTGCTTTTTTTTCTCTGCCAAAAGGAAAAGTGTAATCACATTTGTCAGAGGAGTGGTGTTGAGCAAGACCTGCTGTATTGTGGTTTGATGGCATCTGAAATGTCAAGGAGGGCTGATGTGCTCTCTCAGTAAGCAGTGTCTGAAGGCTTGCACTCTAGGAAACATCCAATCCTGAAACTCCACGGAGCTGGCAAACGAGTGAGGATTTGGCTGTAAGCGAGTGTGTATGTTTTTTCCTAGATCTCTCAAACTTGTAAACGTGGCTACGATAAATCAGCTTTCCTAAGGAACCTTTAAAATAACTGTTAACTTCTTGGTTCTGTGTGGGAAGCTTGAGCGTGGTTCAGTATGAGAACTACTGAGAACAGAGACAGGCTTGCAGATAGCAAGAACGTGGTCAGGCATTGATAACGCTGAGGGTGTAGCTCAGAGGCAGTCCTTGCTCTTTTTAGTTTGTGTGGATCAAGAGATACCTCTGCATCTAAGTAGTGCAAGCCGCAGTCAGCGACATGTGCCCATCGCATCTGGAAATGGGAGAGGAGGCGAGACCCCTGGGCGATCGTTGCATTGGTGATGCCGCTGTGTGCAGAGGGGTTTCTGCAATCCCGCACGTTTGGATTCTGCTTGTATTGCTAATCTCAAGCAGGCACAAAGATTTAAGGGCCTCACTCTTTGCCAAAGCAGGAAACAAGTCTAGTGCTATGATAATAAATGCCCTGTGAATCGCTCAGGGAATGTGCGTGTTTCATGAGTTGTGGCATCTAGAGATTGAGCTGGGACTGAAGGTGACAATTAGCAGCCAGAACTGGAAGTGCGACCAGTTACATTAACTGGCAAATTCCGCTTTCCTAAATATAAAGGTTTTTTTCTTGTAAAGAACTGTTATACCAGCAGTTGTCTTGTGCCTTTGTATATATAAAGAATGTTGTTTTAGAATGAAATGGTGTTTTGTAATACTGGTTTTGGTTTGTGTAGATTTCATTGGTGAGAAATCACAAAATATTTAGGCATAACGGCACAAGTTCAAGACTATGCTCCAGGGTAATTTTCAGCACTCTTTTAACGTGGTTCCTCTGTCATTTAATGCCCTTTAAGTAGTATTTCCCTCTTCTTACTATCTCATTAGAGACATCTACTCCGGCTGGTTAGAGTGGTTTTCAGGAATTGCTGTGAAATGGTACACAATGCTTCAAAAGGATAAAGAGGTACTTGGAAGGGAGGAAAAACTCAGTTTGTCTTTAGAAAGCAAGTCAGTGTGAGTGAAGGGAACTTTTTGGTTCAGGAAGAACCTGGAGGATGGTGGCCATCTGCTTTTCAGTATCGCTCTTTTCCTCGCTAGTCTTACAAAGACGTTAGCACAGATGTCTGCTGTGTTGGACCTCAGGGAGCGCAAAGCGTGTGAGAAATGGGTGTGAGCAGCTTTTTAATGTATTATTCTTCACTAATGTGTGGGATCTGAGAGAAAAGGAACATTGCCTGCATGATGCTGTTGGTACCCCCGGGAGCTCAGAAAAGCACAGGACGTGCTTGGCACCCCCTGACTGGAGCGTTTTTCACATCAGAAAGGGCCATATGGGGCCTTGGCATCTCTAACCGTTGCTCACAGTTAATTACCTGCTTTTGTTTCCATCTCTGCTGTCATGCTGGGGATTGAGTGTTATTGCTTTCTAACAATGTGGGCTATTGCCTGGGAAGAGGCACTTGTGCTGTCCTGAATATACTCCAATTTAAACAGCTGTTCAGGGTCTCAGAGTGGTAAAATGAAGTAGATGTTGTGTGTTTAGTTTGCATTTACACCCAGGTGTGAAAAATGCACGAGATCAAACACGCTTTTTTGTGGTCTGCCTTTGTGGCTGAGTTTCATCGTGTACCATAGATAGGCAGACACTTCCCTTAAAACTGTCGGAGTTGCAAACCAGAGCAAATTGTGCAAGTATGCAGATTCCAGGGGTTTGTATCTATTGCAAGAGCTGTTTTTTTCCCCACTGTCCTCAGATGTACGCATGCCGGTTCTCCCTTAGATCATGCTTCCTGGGTGAAGTGCTGAGTGGACAGTGACTAACTGCAATCTCCCTTCCCAGTTAGGACCCAGATGGAAAGAGTAGCTGGGATTATCATTCTTTTAAAATAACCAAAACTGGTTTTCATTCTGGTTTTTTGTTTGTTTTTTTCTTCTTGTAATTTATTGTATCCGTCCAGCAATCTGTTTAGGTGTCTCAGCAGAGGAAAAGCAAAAACTATCATTGTTGAAAGACGGTATTTTCGTGGGCTTCAGGAAGGTGTCATCTGTTTTGTGTCGGTGATTGCCATGCAAACTGAGGCAAGGATCCCCAGCAGATTAGGTGCTGAATATCAGCAGAGCAGCAGCGCCCAAGTCTCAGAATTTGCAACCACGAAGATGATAATCTTTAAAAAAAAAAAAAAAAAAGGCAAACCAAATCAAAACCAAAACCAACCACACAAAACACCAAACTTCTTAAAATGTGTCTCAGTAAGCCAGGCTCTTGTGATGAAACTGATCTTGCACGTGCTCCCGGCTTCTGTCTCTTCCCTGCAGCAGTTTGAACCTGCAGAGCGACTGCGTGAGTTTAGAGGGGAGACGGACGCCTACTGCTCTATTGAGGGGGATGCTGCAAGGGGACATTTGCACTGAGCCAAACATGCAGCGTGAGTCTCCGGACTGAAACCCAGAGCTTTTTCCTTCTCTCTAGGAGATCAGTGACTTTGAAACTACTGTAGATTTAAGATGGAGGATCACAGCGTGGAAAGAGCAAGCTGTCAGCAAGCCGCTGCGAGTCAGTTTGGTGATGATGATGTGTGATAGGAAACACAGCAAGGAGATGTACGGTGCTGCAGGAAGTGTGCGTAGGGAACACGTTGTGTGTGAGGCAATGGTGATAAAGCATTTTGGCTAGGGTATGCAGTTTTTTGGCCCTTATGAGGTAAGACAGAACATGCTGTGTAAGTGACAAAATGTCTGAGTGGGGTAAAATGATCTGGGCAGGAGGCTGTCAGAGAACGACAGAGAGGCTCTGTACGTCTGAGGCTGGCAGGGAGGAGTGTGACTTCATCCAGTGGGTCTAAATATACTCCATAAATCATACTGTGGCATGGTTACTGCTTCTGATCACAGATAAGGCTCGCTTCATGTGCTTGGTGAATCTCAGACTACCCTTACCTTGTTACAAAACCATACTGCTCCCTTAGCTTTTCCTGATTATATATTTGCAAAAGTTGTGGCTGGCACAGGTTGTTGAATCTAGGTGGGTCTCATGTCTTCTTTGAAAGGAGAGATGGGGTTCAGGCAATGGCATTTTGTGCTGCTCTCAGACTATTAAAATGTGTTGTCATAAATTTGTTAGCAGATGGTGAATGTTGGAAGAGCTTGACCTCTCCGTAGGGATACAGTAGCAGCAAGTGGGGTGCATTTGTTGTTTGGAAAAAAAAAAAAAAAGTGCTTTCATTAGAAGAGGAAAGCTGCATATTTGCACTGTGATGTGATTAGGGTTATGTTATTTTCCTTGTGAGGAAGAAAAATAACACCCTGCAAATCCCAGTGTATGCTTAGAAAAATACCTTCCCACAAGTTATCTGGAGGTGAGGGCAGGAAGTGGAGCTCTGTTTGTTTATGGTGCAGGGAGCATTTATGATGAGAGGATGAAAGTTGTGATCGTTTGAACCCTGTTTATGTTTTCCATTTTTTTAAATCCCAGTGGAAAGTACTCTGATTGCATCTGCTCTCTTCCAGGAGCGTTGCCACCAGCAGAGTCACTGAAAGAGAGCTCTTGTTCCTGCTGTGTAGTCAGTAGTACTGTCAGTTCTCCTGCCTTAAAATACTTCTTTCTTTTCTAGTAATTCCTCTCTAGTTGATCCAGTGACATGCATTTGAAGGCCAAAGGAAAGTGAGTTAGGAGAGAGGGATGGGTATGTTTTGTAATGTGTCTTTCCCCTGAGAAATAAATATTATATTTGAATCCTGTTTCTTTGGTCACCTCTTTGGATTAGTGCTCACAAACATACTTTGCACTTTTACCTAAATTCTGTAATCATTCCAGACAAAGTCTTCGTTGGGAATGGCTGGTATCTCTTTCTAATAATATTTTTTTTTGTTCTAGACTGAGATGAAACTTGATTTTATAGCAAGGAAGCACTAAAGAACTGGCACAGGGGTTCTTGCTAAAAGCCAAAAGTGAAGGTAGGAAAGGAAAAAAGAAATCCTGCCCGCTGATGCTATGTAGGATCTGGAAAATGTCTGCAGTTTTCCTATCATTCAAAGAGAAAATTACCCGTCTTTGAGGAGGGAGGAAATGTCTCCTTCCCCTCTCTGTCCCCCAGTGTGGATGTCAGTAGGCAACCTACTACAGGGAACTATTTTTATTGCTCTTTTTCATCTTGCAATGGACAGCTCTCGTGGAGCGGGAAGCTTGGGGAGGGTCTGTTCCTGTCTCTCCCGTGGTAGTGCAGCTAAAGCTCTGGCTCTGGACGAGCTCTGGAGAAGGACATACAGGTAGTTCAGCTGCTAGGTCACTGAACCCCCCTTTTCCCAGTGGTCTGGGGAGCAAAGTGTTATTCACAAGCATCTTGAGCAGTAACCCTGTTTTGAAGTGACAAACCAGAGGCAAGGACTGAGCTGTTTCCACAGCTGTTTGTCAGAGGAAAGCAGATAACTTGTTGCTATCAGCATTACATGCTCCAAGAGCATAGCTTCATGTGGGTTTTTTTATGTTTTGTTGATGTTTGTAAAAAACCTTGTTTTATTCTGCCAGCTAATAATAATAATAATAATAATAATAATGCCCTAATGGTACCCGCAGGATTGCTCTGTGAAGTCTGGCTGCTTCTGTGAGAAACAAAAAATGCCAACAGGGAAACCTCAAAATTTCTGATTTGAAGTAATTAGATTTCTCAAAGAGGAGAGCTAGCCTGTTTGTCTTGCTCAAGTTTTAAGTGAGGGGCACATGTTTTTCTGGTGATATGTTACAGCTACCTTTCACGTTGGTGAGCTTGCTGAAATTGCAGCTGCTGTGAGCTAGAAATTCGACACTTTAAAATCTCAGGTCTGCTTTGTTTCATGTAGGCCAGAGACCCGAGGACATTGTTCGTGGTTTCCTGACACGAAAGGTCAGTCTTACTGTGAAAGTGGTTAGCACCATGACCAGATGCAGCCAGAGGTTTCACAGTGTGTTTTGTCATGGGGAGGATTATTTGAGTGGGTTAACAGCAGCAGCCTTCGACAGCAGCACTGGGCTCCTTTGCTGCTGCCGTGTGGTACTTCCAACCGCTGCCAGGTCCAGAATGAAAAGTTGAAATTTCATAGTTCCTCTGTTTCTTCCCTTCTCTTAGACCTCCTTCCACCAGGAGTCTGCAATCTCCTCAACCCAGCCGCTATCTACGCGAACAATGAGATCAGCCTGGGAGATGTTGAGATATACGGCTTTGACTACGATTACACACTAGCACAATATTCTAATTTACTACACTCTATGATTTTCAACACTGCCAGAGACATCCTAATAGAACAATTCAAGGTAATGATGTGCTAAGAATTTCCACTCCATTAAGGTTACTGCTCTCTTTGCGACACCCCAGAGGTGCTTGCAAAATGCCAGACTGTGTGCGTGCGTCAGTTACTTGTTATACTGAGGTAAATGTCATATTTCACAATCTTTGATTGCAGAAAGTTTTGTCTGTGCGTGGAATTAATTTCCTTTGAGACAATTTACCATGCTTTACATTCCTGAGTTTTTATAAGTATAGGCCTGGAACCTTAGTCTAGAAGGTCTGGTTTGTTTTACCTAACTGTGAAAATAATGCCTCCAGAATTGCTGGTCCAAGGTGTACATGGTGGATAAACAAGAACCATGGGCCAACACTGAAGCTGTACAGGACTTGACATGTGCAAGTCAATGTGGATGGTGCTGTACAGGGTGTCCAATAATGGACGCCCTGTTTGCAATAGGTGACTGGGCTGTGCATTTTCTTCTTGTCATGTCTTTCTTTTTAGAGGGGCTCTGCAGTGCCATTGCTTTGCCAAATACATGTGTTGAATGGAGCTTACTAGAAGCGTCCTCACTGCTTGAGTGAATCTGTTATGTTTTCACTAGTGTCCCTTACAGGAGAGAAACTAGTTTTGAGGATCCTGATCCTTTATGTTTTTCTCCCTTCAACCACTTTCTTTGTTGAAGGGGCAAAATGAAGAGCACCTGTTCCTTGGTCAGTTTATGCCTGAGGTGAGACAACCAGTAGGACTAAGCCAGCTCAACAGGTGAAATAATTTTGTTAATAACCCAATGCTTATGCCTCTAACGATGTTGCTGTCTGTCTTCCAGTATCCAGAAGGGCTTGGGAAGTATGACTACATTCCAGGGTTTGCCATACGTGGACTTCACTATGATGTACAAAAGGTAAGCTGTACAAAGTTCAGTCTCCTGGGCTTTGTCTTCCATTGCATTATGTTTTTAGTGGAAATACTTTCTGCCATTGCTTGCAATAACATCAATCACCGAACTATCAGTGAGTCTGGGTGGCTGTGCTTTTCATTGCATGGGTTGTTCTTGCTTATAAACCTTCCAAGGGAAAGATGTCTTTTGTGTTTGCATAGCCTCTAGCAGAACTGGACATTCTAGCAAAGACCTCTGGTAAACAGCCTTGCCAATTTAAAAGTCAATTAATTCCACAAGCTAATTAATAGAAAACTCAGCTTGTTTGTGTGGTCATTTCTGTCTTTCAGGAAATTTAAACAACAAGCCTCAGTCCTGCATCTACAAGTAGTTGCCAGGAGCAGAGGCATTATGTCTTACTCTATTATTAGAAATGACTTGTCAGGAGAATGCTTTAGGAAGCCCTCCCCGCCCCCCACCCCGAATAATAGGAGTGCAGGGAAAAAGATCCAAGCTACTTGTGATGCATGCTTCTTGGGAGCACAGGCAAGCAAAGTGCAAGCATTAGCTTTAACCCTTTTCAGTGCTTTGGACTGATTCCCTGAAAGCCTGATGCCCAGTGTTGTCGTGCTGGCTGCTGCAGCCAGGCAGTCAGGTGGGGGCACAGCAGAGAAAGTAACACTGTAGTAGCTTTTCTTATGTTGAGCTTTGAGCACATTCGGGGAAGCAGTCTGGAGTGAGTGAGTGTGTGTGCGCTGTTCTCCAGCAGCAGAAAAAAAAAAAGAGAATGAAGAAAAAAACTATATCGTTTTTTCAGTGTCTTTTGTCCTAACTGAGGTGACAGCATGTCAGCAGACTGCTCATGCCTCTGACTTTACAAAGTAAGAATAGATCTGTGAGAAACTCAAGTTTCTTTATCTGTTTAAATCTCTGGCTGATACATCAGCAGAACACAGAAGCGACTAGCCTAGCCAGGCAAAGTGCCCTTTGAGTAGAAGGTGAGAACTCTCTTTTCTCAGCATCAGAGTTTGCAAAATACACGAAAAACTGGGTAGTGCCTGTCTGAGTAAATCTTTCAGCGTATTTGCCTGCACTCCTCAGAAACTAGTGGGAGGTCTGCTTATTGTGTAACAAGCTGCACTGGTATTATGGTATTGTCCTAAAACAAGGTTCATGAAGGTTTTGAATGCTCTATGGAGCCAATTACCTTGCACTGTGGTAGAAACAGCACATATAGTTTGATGCTGTGTCCTTATTTGAGTTGCAGAGCAACGCAGGTTTAGCGTGAGGCTGCTTTCCGTGCCCTGAGAACTTGTGTTAGGGCTTTAGAATGATGGAGGAGAAGCAATGACTCATGAATAGGGGAGTCTGATACAAAAAAGGCAAAGAAAGCTCTAATGTTCCCAGACTGGTGTGCTTGTGAACACCTTTGCTGAAATGTCTATTGGGGAGAGGGAGAAGTGGTGGAGGGGAGAGATCTTGTGTAACGAAAATAACTGGGCGCAGCTGCACTCTAAACCAAAACTTGCCCACTTAGTTCTGCTTAAGATAAATGTGAGGAGAAATAGATCTCTTGTGCACACAAAGCTCCTTTGGAATGTGTGTGTTTTTGGAAGGGAGATAAGAAGAGACTGTCTGAGTCGCAGAGACATTGTTCTCTCTGTTTTTCAGCTGCATCCCTGTCCACAAACTTTGGCGTGTAACAGACTGGTATTTTGGCTCATAGAAATGTGGTCTTTTGCCAGAGAGGCCAATAAAAAGTCACAGTATAGATAAGTGTGTCTAAAGTGGCTGGGGAGTAAGTGCAGATTAAAGTACATAGATGTGGGATGTTTATATTGAATTTTATTTTCTAAATGTCATTTGTGTGGAACTTGAAACTTAAATAATGTCTCAGTGTAAACCTACCTAATTCTAACAATAAATATCTATCCCTTATCACAGAGTCTTCTGATGAAGATTGATGCTTTCCATTATGTCCAGCTGGGGACAGCATATAGGTCTGTCAGTTCTGAAAATCATTTTCTAAATGCCGTACATACAAAGGTGGATTACTAAATCTGAGTATGAGTATGGCATATGAGGGGTTTTTCTGAGCAGAGCACAGTCTCATCTGGCTTATCCTGTTTGCACTTGCCTCGAATGCTTACCTGGCATATAATTGCGGGGAGTTATTTTTCTCAAGCATTTCAAGCCAAGTGTGGGTGGGAAGACCTGGAGCTTTTTGTAGTGGTTAATAACACATCTGGTCACGTACTCTGTGTGATGTCTGAGTTGCGGCTACAGCATACGTGGGTTTATGTCTGTAAGCAAACAGTGTGACTAGGAAGGGACTGTTCCGGGCCTGTCTTCTCCAGGCACGAGTGCACCCCAGCAGTGGTCTGCTGTGCTTTGTCACAAAGCTAAGAGGAAAGTGATGTGGATGTGCGAATAAAATCCTGAAGCAGTACGGACACGTCAGTAAAGTAATGATGCATCAGAATCTGGGCTCACTTTAAGGCCTAGGTTGTCCTATGTTTCCTTCTCTTCTGTTGTTCTCCAAGGAGAGCTGGATGTGCTTTGGAGTAAGTGGCTGAAACAGCACAGAGCAAACTTTTCTCCAAAAAGTTGTGAGACTGGTGACTGGGAGAAAGCCTTTCCCCAGAGTGGAATGGGGTTGGTGTGTAATAAATACTAATTCAGAAATTTTGGTAGGAAAGCGCCTGTAACCCTGTGTTGTATTTCCTGACCGTGGAAGCCAATGGTTTTTTTCTTGAACTCTGCCCTTTTGCTGTTAAGCTTCAGTTACAGTAAACACTCAAAGAATATTAAGAAGGGGGTTTCATAATCAGAGAGAACTGGCTTGTTTGAGTGTTAGCTTTTGGGGGGGTGGGAAGCAGGGGATGGTACTACCCCATATTTCACCTCAGCTTCATAAAGAGATTTTAGCTAAAACACATTTAAACTTTTTTTCCTTTTATGTGTTTGTAACTATCCTTTTTGAAGAGTCCTTTTCCTAAGCTGTCGTTTCCTTTTGAGCACAATTAGGCAACTTTTAACTTCTTAGATCTCTACCATGATTGAGTAGGAAAGGAGAAAGGGAAAGTTGCTGACTGCTTGAGTAAACAGCCATCAAAGATTGCACAAGCTGCAAAACCTGCAGCAGTCAGATAAGGTGATGTTCACTAACAGTACAGCTCATAGCCATACCTGTGATTACAGTGTTTTGGGGAAAAACAGCGATCTCTGTTGAAAGGTCTTAGCAAATAATGTATTCTGCTTAGGAAAACTGAATGGGAAGGAAACCTCATTTTCAGAGAACGATTTTCCCACACCTTTGCATTTAACAGTGATATACCTTGTGGAAGCAACCTCTCCAAAACTAGTTACCCAGTGCTGCCAAAGTCAGGTCCTGGGGCCGATTCAGTTGGCAGTCCTGTCAGCAGATTGACAGCTTACAGAGGGAGGCCTCTGAACTCTCTGCCAGAATGCGGCTGAAGCCCCTCAATTAACCCGAAGGAGCAAACAAGGTCTCTGAATAAGAGTTTATGTGAATCTTAAGAAACCATGAAGCTGTCAGGCTCTCTGGCTATCTCTTGTGCAAGAGAAATGTGTGAGTTTGAGAAAGGAGTCTGTTTGTCCTGTCTTCTCTTTCTCTGCAGTTTGTAGCTCTGTGCGGACTGGTGATTGATGAACTATTTCTGTTTCTTTCTAGAGGGCTCAAACCAGTGCCTGATGAAGAAGTAATCGAACTCTACGGTGGTACGCAGCACATCCCCCTGTACCAGATGAGTGACTTCTATGGCAAGGTATTGTAAGCCCTGAACTGCTGTGATGCAGCAGCTCTTTTAACAGCTAGGAAAACAGAGTAAATTGTATGAGCATGTAAATGACTCCAGCCTCCCTTGGACTCCAAAAGGCTCAGTCTCTAGTGAGCTGCAGTGTGTGTTTTTGTTCTAGTGGGAATTTGCCCCAGAGGTTATTTAGCAGTTTAGCATGTGAAAGCCATCTGTGAAGCTTTCCTAAACACCAAGGCTATTGGCCTAGAGCTGAATGGCTCTGGAGACTGACAGGGAGATATTTCCTGCTTGTTCCTTGGCCAAATCTAGCTCCCAAGCTACGCAGGCGGCCTGCGGTGAGGGTGTTTGCAGTGAGTTGTGCAGGAGTGGGTACGCATGTGTAGCAGCAGGATGCTTGCAATGCCTTTCTCTGCTTGGTTTTGGGTAAGGTTTTTTTCCTTGATTAAAGGAATCCCCCCGGTTCACACCTCTTCAGACCTACTCAGTGGATCTTATTCATAAGGTTGGCATCCATGAGTGTTAAGGAGTTTTTTTTTAGGCAGAAAAGCTTATTGTCACAGTGAAGGACTGAAATTCTGTCCATAGAAATCCTTTGGTGTCTGAACTAGAGGAAGTTAGGATAGATATTTTTTTCCTTCAGTGCCTAGTGTGCAGTGGGCAAGCAGGGCCATTCACATCCCTTTCCCCCCAGAACTGCTTTGTTTCTTGCCCTTTGTTAGTTCAGTTGCCTTAGGGGAAGCTGGAAGGAGGGCAGGCTTCCTCTGGTAATACCACTTTGAATCTACTGTGTGAAGTCTCCAGCTAGGTCACTTTTTTATTTTTCTCTCTCTCTTGGGAACAATTAATGAGTGGTTGCTTTCTGGATAAGTATGTACTCTGTTTATAGCTCAGTGTTGTTTCCAGCTTTGAAATAGGATGTTTCTGTTTCAAATTTGATATCTCTCTGTAAACTTCATTTGATTAGCCTCCCTCTGTGCAACCTTCCTCACTCTCAGCAAACTGGAGATGATTTCGCCTTTATTTTTAAATAACTGTAAAATCTGCTTCGAGTTGTGTCCTTTTGTAGGACCAGGTACTCCTGCCAAGGTGCCTTTCTATGCTGCTTTGTACCTACCAGGTGTTTTCTCTCTTGTAGGTTAGCACTGAAAAATTTGGTATAACATTCAGACACAGAAGTAGGAATAGCAGCTTATTCTTTGCAAAGAGGTCAATCTTCTCTCCTAATAATGTAATGAACTCCATAAACTAATAGGTGGATCCCAAAGAGAATCAAAGTATATACAGTTAATGACATATGCATCCAGCAATGTCTGCTCCACCTGAGCCACTAACACCTTAGTGGGAAAGCATCTGGGTTAAGATGATGGCTTGTGTGAGCAGGTACAGCGCAACTGGTGTGGAGTGAGGCTTTAGCAGGGATCTTTGACCTTGTCCTCTTTAGTCTGCCCTGCTGATGTTGCTGCCTGTATGGATAACAGGAAACTCTGCCCGGTCAGTGATTCCAGGCAACAAGGCATAAGACAAGTGGGACTGATGTAGCTGAAGTGTGTAAATATTCTCCCTTAAGGGTTTTCTTGATCCTCTGTTGGCAGGAGCCTGTGGACAGCTGCTGGCATCCCAACATCTGCAGTAGGTAGGCACAGATCTTGCCCAGGGTTAGACAATACAATTAGGGTGGCTTCACTGTCAGGACTAGTGCTGGCCTGTAATGAAGGTGGGGAACTTACAGGTGTTGTACAAAAAGCATATATAGCATTCTTTCTAAAACTACAATCTTGTTTTCATCCTGACTTGTGTCAATATATCTGCTGTAAGGAAGTTGAGGCCTCTAAAGGGAGGGGGGGAGGCTGGACTTGCCTTGTAGGATGATGACGTAAGGCATAAAAATGAAATCAGAGTTGACTACCTACAAGCTAAGTCTTTGCTGTTAACATTGAACATTTAACTGTCTCCTCTATGCTTAAGGTCTTGGTGGGACAGGTCATTGCTCTGCTGCGCTCTGCTAAATCCCATACCTAGTGTTTTCAGTAGGAACTGCTGTCTGTGTCCCTCTTGCTTCTTTCCCGGAATCCCTGAACAGGAAAGAAAGGTGGGGGCTGCTTTCAGGAAATTTTGGGTTTGCTAGTGGGAGAAATGTTCCCTTAGCAACCACACATCAAAATGGATAAAAGTCTGTTGAAAGGATTCAGCAAGTATTGCTAAGCAGCACCACCATGTGCAATATGTGGCCCAAACCAGAGGGCTTTCTTTGTGTTCTCTTCTGTTGTAGGTCAAGTTGTCCTGTGCCGGATGGATGGATGGATAGATAGACATTGTATAACCCTCAGCACACCAACATAGCTTTTGATCACAGCATTTTTTGGTAACAGATGTCAGACAAAATGCTGTTTGTTATTCCTTTGCCCTTTTGCATCTTCTTTCTTGACCCCAATTTGTGTTGTCCCAATATTGCCTTTCGACAGTGCTGCAAACAGAGCACTAGTCTTGTTCTACCCTTACGAGACCAGACTAAATGGGAGATGTTACTGTTGTTACATCCTGACATGACACATTTGTCATTAGGCAGCATGTGCCCTCTGTCAGCTTCCACCATGTGTAACTTTTGTGATCTTTCAGATGCTGCTTTCATGTCTCCCTTTCACGTAGCTGTAATAAATGCCTTCTGACGTGGATCAGTATTAGCCTAGAGAGCCGCAGCTTTGTGGCTGTCATGCACAGGCATGATGCAACTGGACTGCCAGGGCATCTCCGATGACCGGTTCGTTGAGAGGTCTGTGCACTTCCCAAATTGCTTTTCATGTGCAAGACCTTAGTAACTGTCCCCTTGGCTGATCTGGCACTTCAGTGATGAAAGATGAAAAAAGTGACTCCAGCTTCAGCTTACCAGTGAGCCTCACCATAGCCCTCTGCACAGGTGGTACATACAGAATAAACAAGCTTTATTTTATTGGAAGGCATCTCTGGAGCCAAAGGTGGCTGTTGACCTGCTGATAGGTTTGTGATTGATAGGCAACAAAAATAACAAATGTGGGAGAGCTGCAACCTTGCCTAGTGCAAGGTGAGTTATTCCTTGGTCAGGATTTAATTGTTCATTTCCACTTGACTGCTGGGTGGGCTGAAGTTCTTTTTCTTCTTCTTTGTGCCCACTCCAGGTTTTCCGTGGCAACTCAAGGGCAGGCAGGCATTGCTCTGTGACACCTCACTGGAGTGTGGTTAGAGCAGCTTTGGTGCCCATGTGTCCGATGTGACAGCCTGGTTTAGATGAGTAATGGGGCACCTCTGGCAAGGGCCATAGCTGCTTCTGTGGCACAGCGTTGTCTGTTGGCACCTGTATTAATGCCAAGAGGCCAGGTGGGAAGCTAGGGGCATGGGGTTGAAATAAAAGTCAGTGTCTAGGACTGACTCCCTGCTTCCTCCACTTTCACCCCATGGTGTTAATGATGCTGGATTTGTTTAATAATTTCTGTGAAGGAGAAGCTTCTCTCTTGTGAAGTGTTAATGCATTAGGTTAGTGTTTTGCTTGAGAAGAGACAGCTACTTGCTGAGCGGCTGGGACTTTCCACATTAGTGTTTTTCCTTTTGTTAGCCTGGAATGTCTTCCAGATGGTACTGGGTGATATGAGTTTGTTTGTTGGCTTTGCTTTTTTTTTTTTTTCTTTAAGTCTTTTTTTGTTTAACGTGTCTCTTTCATTTTTTGCTTTCCAGGGTCCGTCACTTAAGCAGTTTATGGACATTTTTTCTCTTCCTGAAATGACGTTGCTCTCTTCAGTCATTGATTACTTCATAACTCATGGCATTGAGTTTGACCAGGTGCATCTCTACAAGGATATATCTGTAAGTAAAATGTCAACTGCCCCATAGCTCACACCACATCAGAACTGCAAGCTCTTTGACTTGTTAGCACTGGTGAGATCTGCAGTAACCAAACATAAGGGGCTGTTAGTGAGTAGCCTCATGTGACAGTGTTGTTGCCCCCTTAGATCAAAGCATTACCAGGGAACATCCAAAGCTTTGTTTTCAGAATATGTTGGGATTGTGGCTGTACTACAGAGTTGGTGTTGCTGTACATTATCTTGCAGGAGTGTCTAGGCTGGTTAGGTTGATGGTCTTTCTGTGGGAAATGTGCCACAAAGCTTGTGTAAATGTTTTCTGGTTCTGCAGACTTTTAAGCTTATGTTTTCCTGTTAATATCTCATTTTTCAAAGAGGCTTGATCTGACTGTGTACCAAACAGTTTGCTTTATACAGTGATTGTTGTGAAACACCTGCACTTGCCTGCTCAGAGAATCCACCCCCTTCCCTTTGCAGCTACAGAGCAGTCTGATCCTTTTGGGGTGTTTTCCAGTGGGTGACTGTAGCTTTCAAGAGCCAGTTTCTCCAAGGTGCCAACTGTGTCCTCCAGCTTCACTCCTGGCATTTGAAAGGGCTGTGTGGGATTATCAGCATTGTTAGGGGATACTGTTTGACTTCTTAGTTAGTGCTGTAGGCAAGATGTAAGTCCTTGAGACTTCTGCCGTGGGTGACTTCTGTTGACAGATGATGTACCTTCCCTGGTAGACAAACCTTACTGCATGCCTTTTTTCATGGAGAGGGTTTTTTTATTTGTTCCTTGTGGGAATCTTACGCTCATCCGCTGGTAGCAGCCTGTACATGCACTGTTCATTCTTCTTGTGAGGGAAATGCCACATCTGTGCTGCTGCTTTTGTGATAAGGATCCACCCTGTCAGCTTGCTGCAGACAAGGATTACAGCTTACGTTCTGACCTTCTGTTAGTGCTGGATAAGAGCATGACAGTTTCCCACAAGACCTTAATATGTTTCTAGGGTGTTAGTTGTGGGTGTTTGTGTTCTTGGGTGGTTGCCGTAGCCTCATACGTACTCAATACAGGGCAAATGGTGTGCTCAAGGCCCAAAACTCCTGAGTGCTAATCTTGGCATTTGTCTACACATCCTTTTCTGAGGGATGTGGTTATTCCTGGGAGTGACTGAGGTAGGTAGAGAAGAGAGCTCCAACAGAATATCTGTGACAGTGTCTGAAATCTATACTGAAAAGGTGGGGACTGTCCTCTGCTCTCACCAGAGGAGTTCTTGCTTTTTTCTAGACAATGAGGATGAAAAACCACTTTTGCAAAAATAATCCCTTTGCAGTACCTGCGTGCAAGTGCAAAGAAACGGTTTGCAGACATGAGCACAGAGATCCTTCTATGCCTACCCAGGCAGGTGTCCAAGGGCACTTGCGTAGCCCCAGCTGTGATTATAACATCAGCTCACACTGGCCTAAGACATGTCGAAACCTGACACTCTTCTGTAATTTGTAGTGGTAATCCTGATTGCAGCGCTGTGTTTGGGAGCAGATTGAGTGCTAGAGACACTGCACTGAATCAAAAGGGCAGACCCTGAGGCAATCATAAAGGTTGAAGCTGACATGTAAACCGAGTAGTCCCGTCACACCAGTTTGGTTGCTTCATATTTGAGAGTAAGAGCATACAGTTTACCCTGCTTTCCTCTGGAGGAGTTTTTGAGCCCTGTTTGACACCTCCCCAGGCTACCAAGATTTTACGTGCAGGAACCTTATAGTTTTCCCCCCCTTCCCTTTTTTTCTTTTTCTTTTACTTTTTGAGGGGCAGGAGTTTAGGGCGGGAGCCCACTGGAATCTCTTTCTGCTCTGGATCAGTAGTTTCGACACAAATCCAACGTGTTACTTGCTTTTAGTGACAGTGCTGGTCAAGAGAAAGTTGTTTTCTTGTTAGAGTTCTTGTGTTTTGTTTGGTTCTTTCTGATAAGTCAGTCTTTTGGTGAATGAGATGTGACATCTGCCTTTTTACCATTCAAATCCACATGGTGGAAAAGAGACTCCTAAAACTCTGTTTTGAAGAGTTGCCTCCTCCTCCTTCATCGTTCCTCATCTAAGTTGTAAATTCTGGTTCTCTCCCAGCTTTGAAGGAAATTATTTTTGGGAGGATAAGCAGGTTTCACCAGCACTGCTGTGAGACCAGGTGACTCTGTGGTGTTGTGTCACTGTAGCAATGGCAGTGGCAAGTGTGGGAATCCAGTCTGGAAGAGCACACGTAGTGTAACAGGGACTTAAGGGTCCTGGGGAAAGGCAACATTTGTTTACCTGTCTAAATTGTCAGGGATGAAAACAGTACTGTTGAAACAAACATTTGCATGAGCAAACAACGCAAAATGTGCTGCTGCTCTGGAAATGGTTTTGTGTATCTGGCATATCTCATTGGATGGAGACTTGGGAAGAATCTCAGTTGGGTGTGTCCAAAAATATGTTACATCTTGGCCCCTAGCCTGGAAAATAGAGGATATTTGGATGCCTTTGACAATATCTGTTTTAACTAGCCTCCCTCCTAAAAAGTGGGCAGCTCTGTTTTGGCAAAAACCCCTCACCCTCCTAATGGAAGGTTCTGCACTGCCCGTGCCCACTGGCCATGCGGGGCTGGGAGCTGTAGCCCTCCCTGGTTTGCGGGGAGTGTTTTGGAATCACAGACGCTCACCTCTGCTGCTCTTCACCTCGGCCACACTCCCATCCTTTGGGTCACATTTGGCAGAGCTTCCACAGGCACAGGGAGGAAGAACAGTCAGGTAGTGTCTGGGCCAGTACAGTTTTGGGGCAGTAAATGGTTTTGGAGTTGCACAGTCTTGATTGCTTTGATTAACAGTGTGTTAACATGTGCTGGTTTCCAGGAGCAGGAAGGAAACTGGTGCTTTCATGGATAGGTTTTGAGGTTTTTCTCCCCTCTACTGCATCAGCTGAGCTAGCCACTGTGGTGCTCTTTCCGGCACGTTGGTGAGCTCCAGTACAGTTTTGGGGCAGTAAATGGTTTTGGAGTTGCACAGTCTTGATTGCTTTGATTAACAGTGTGTTAACATGTGCTGGTTTCCAGGAGCAGGAAGGAAACTGGTGCTTTCATGGATAGGTTTTGAGGTTTTTCTCCCCTCTACTGCATCAGCTGAGCTAGCCACTGTGGTGCTCTTTCCGGCATGTTGGTGAGCCTCGCTGTACAAGGTCCTCTGCTTAGCACTAATGTAGCTTCTGTTCATTCAGCAAGAGGGGATGTGTCACTGCTGTATTGGTCCTCAGTGGTGGCAATAGGTTTGTGTGCCGGGAAACCAGAATGCCGTATGTAAAACTAAAACTTTTTTTCCCTGCCCTTTTCTTTAGGATGCTATTAGAGATGTACATGTGAAAGGAGTAATGTACAAATGGATTGAAAAAGATATGGGTGAGTTAAATAAAGCCATTAAATCCATTTTGATGTGTCTCGTACTATGTGGCATTGTGTGTAAGAAGATTGTGTAGGCCCTACATGCAGTCACAGGAGTCAGGGGGACACAGAAATTAATGAAATATGTGATTGTGGCATGCCTAAAGGCAGCTGAGGGGCAGAGCAGCGTTAAGAACCAAGTGGTATTTAGGGCCAGGTGGAGGTTCTGTTCTAATAGAGGAAATGGCTCCCTCATTGCTTGTGTTTTCCTTCAGTGTGTAAGTGAGGGATGATGGTCCTTGGCATGATGTGAGCATGCAAAGGCACCATCTGGGAATTCCTGGTGATTCAGGGGAAAGGAAGCTCCTGGTAGCAACATGGCCTGCAGGGGCTGTGCCTGTCCCTTGTGACAGTTTGCTATCAAATCTCTTTTTTGCCAGCCCTTTGAGTCCTCAGTTTTTTCTTCCCTCTAGATGAGATTGATGAGGATGAGGAAGGCCATTTTGTCACCATGGTGGTTCACTACCTGCCTGCCCGAGGTGGATCTAACTCAGGCCTTTTGCATCCCTAGTGGTATAGGGGCTAGGGTTAGTTTTGTTTTTAAAGAAATGTGGTCGCGACTTATGCCAACTTTTTTTGATTGATGATATATTTTATTCCAATATAGAACAGTATATTCTGCACGGGGATGAAATCTATGCTGTGCTAAACCGACTGGTGAACCACAAGAAGAAACTCTTCCTCATTACAAACAGTCCCTTCAGCTTTGTGTGAGTACCGTTATTGCACATCCATGGGTCACCACAGCACAGCAAGAGCTGTGCAGCGCGGTCTCTCCTGTGAGCATCTGAAAGTTGTGTGCTAGAGGTTTTTGTGGCAATAGTGAGGAGTGCTCTCTGGGAAGCGGTTGTGGTGAGCGTTGCACCCCACAGTTGTCTCTGCACCATTGACTCTCACTTTTTGAAGAAGATAGGAGGCTGTGACTGGCCACAAGGTTACAGAGTTGCCACTTTGGATTACCTCTAGCAGCTTTTGCTGCATCACAGACTTCTCTGGACTTCCCACGGTAGAAGAAGAAAGGGCAGGACAGCTTGAAACAGTCAAAGCACTACATCAGTCCTCCATGCAATGAGGCAGCTTTGGGGGGTTCGCAGATCTTTATGCTTGCTTCTCTGTTACTGAAATGAGAGTAAATTTAGGACAGACTGTTGTGAAGATGCTATATTGGGTGAAAAAGAGTATTGGATCTGTTAACCTTTCTGTTTCTTTTCCCTTAGGGACAAAGGAATGAAACACATGGTAGGCAAGAACTGGAGGGACTTATTCGACATGGTCATCGTGCAAGCTGACAAGCCCAACTTCTTCACTGATCGGCGGAAGTACGTGTCCTGGGGCAACACTGCACTGCTGCATGTAGGCCTGAGGTTTTTGGCCCCTCTTCCTGGAGTAAACAGATTTATTTATTTACCTTCCAGAAGACTAGTGTTTTTCTAAGCAAAATCTAGGTCCAGTAGGCATCCAGTGCCCTCTCATATACTCTCTGAGGAGATAAAAACTGGCCAGTCTGGGAATAAGTGGATAGAATGGGTAGTGCCAAGCAGAAAGTATGTTTCTAAAATTGGCCATCTTAAGCCTCATTAGTTTTGTCTTAACTTAGTTTTTTAGTATTAATGTACTTAAATCTTTAGAAAGAAAAGAGGAGTGGACTGGTGCGTATGAGAGCTGGCCGTTTCTTGGCTCTAGGTCTTGAAAGTGTGCCAAAATCGTTCCTTTTCCTGTTCCCCACAGCAAATATCTGTGTGGTTTGGGTATTTTGTTTGGTTTTTTTTTGAGTTACAGGATGCATGCTGTTTTGTAATTGGCAGCTCTGGAAGCCCTTGTATGTGGTGGCTGAGTTTTGTGGTCAGTTAGCAGCTGCCAAGGGACCAGCTGATAGGCAAGCTGCTGTCCTTGCTTTGCTCTTGGGATTATTGGCTTTGGGAACTTGTGTCTGCTTTGTTGCCTCAACTTATGACTGACCAGGAATTACTGCCATTTGAGGCAGAAGTCTATTCTTTCCTCTTAATATATTTTCTTCCCCCATTTCCCAGGCCACTAGCATAAATAGGAGTAAACCTGTGCAATAGCTTTACAAGCTGTGCTGACATGGTAAAGGTTCTCTTCATGGGATGTGGGGGAAGTAAGTGTCTTACAGATGTAGCCTGGAGCTGTGATGATCTGGCCCTCTAGGAGATAAAACCTTCTGCCTGCATGGTGCCTAAGGTCCATTCCTGTAGTGGGCCAGTGGCATGACAGGGCACATACGTCCAAACTGAGGGGAAACCTCCTGATGGGGAGCTGTAGTGAACTGTGGAGTGTTTTCTTTGAGGGAAGATGCAGGTGTGCACTGGAAAGCACTTGTGGGTGAGGAGCCTCTTGTGTGGGTAGGCTGCAGCGTTCATGGTGGGAGGCTGGTTTCCTTCTGCCCTATGGCAGCTCAGGATCCTACGGTACTTCTGGATGAGACTGTACTCTGCTTGCAGCAGGAGCAGCTTCATACCAAGGCTTTTGGTGCTGGAGATCGCAGTTTGGACCTCCCAGGACAGCAACGCTCCTGTTGAGCATGAACATTCATGAGGGTCAAGTAACTTAAGCCTTGTTTTGTTTCTTCTTTCCAAGCAAAAGTAACCAGGCAGGGTCTCAGGAACAGGAGGAGCCAGCTTGGGTCAGCTGCTGAGATGAGCATGGGGGCTGTTAAGACATTCCATGGTCTCTGTTGTGCAGGGGCATAGCCAGACTGGAACACGGCACAAAGTGTTTCATGGCAAAGGCTTCTTGGCCTTAGCATGTCACAGGGAGTCTGCATTAATATTATTTTTTCCCCTTCTCTGTATCTGAAAAGCAAGAAGGTTGTTAGGGATATCACCATGAAATGGTTGCAGTCAATGGAAGCATTTTGAAAATATATTTC
>NW_010132941.1:2197-7314 GCF_000699245.1 Pterocles gutturalis | reverse complement strand
CTGAGAAAATAGTGCAGAAGACCCAGAAGGTCACTTCTTGTGTAGCATTTTTATTATGAATTGTTACATAGGTAAACAAGTTTTTCCATTCAAATGTTGTGGTTGCTGGGCAACAATTGCTAAAAATCAAAAGAAGTTGACATCTGCCCCCCCTTTTTTTTCCAGACCTTTTCGAAAACTGGATGATAAAGGCGCACTGCAGTGGGACAAAATAAACCAGCTGGAGAAAGGAAAGATCTATAAAGAGGTAAAGTGACCTGGGTGCATAGGGGATATGAAGCAAGAGCCTGAAATGGTGGGGACTCATGAGTCGCCAGTTTTGTAAGTCTCTGGAAGAGCCTGTAAGTCACTGGAAAACAGGAAAATCTGCTCAGTCAGAGTGGGGGAAAATGTTGGGTTCTTCTGTAGGTCACTTGTGGATGTTTGATGTTTGAAAAGTAAAAAATGGAAGTCCTTGAAAAGAGTGCCTGTGACAGTGAGAGGGTGTTTGTAAGAAGCCATGCTCGAGGCTCTGTGTGCTGCACTGGCTGGTGGCAGCGAGAGGTGCCCTCTGTCCATGTGCAGAGAGCTCCTGCTGGCTCAGTGTGACACTGTCCCCCCAAATGCTTTCAGCGTGTCTCTTGGCATGCTGTGGAGCAATAGCCTTGCAATTTGCGTGCCTCTGAGAAGTCCTTCAGCTTCTGCTGGGATGTAGGGATTAGAATAAAGGGTCTTTTCCTATATGGGAAAGCCCTGCCAAGGCCTGTGTTGCCTGTCAGCCTGTGATAAACCGACCGCTGAGAATGGTGAGAGATGCTTTCATGCCAGGCGTAGAAAAGGCTGTTCTCCTGGCAGTCACAGCTTTTTACAGTTGGAGGAGGCAGAGCTGAAATGAGGTATAACAGAGCTGCCTGGTAGGAAAACTTTTTGCCTGCAGCTCTGAAAGAGTTTCCTACGCAGCTCTGTGCATGGGTCACACCGCAGAAGGGTGTGTAAGGGGAATGATGTATTCCACCCAGCTCAGCTGGGCTTGGCATCAGAGATGGAGAGTCTCTGGGATAGGGACAAGGGCAGGGGAGCCAGAGCAGGGCCAGCTGACTTAAGGTGTTGGGTGCTTGCCTTTCTGCCCAGGACAACCTGTGCTGAGCTATCTCTGCCAGGCTGAGTTTTTCCCTGTGGCTGCCCCGTTTGCGTGAGAAGGGGTGGTAGGGAAACATCCTCTGCAATCTGATGTGCATGCAAAGATCTTCCATGCCTCACTCCAAATCATCCTCCATAAGCTTGGAAAAGATGGACTTGTGGAGGAGGGAGCAGAGAAGCAAGGGTGATCAAGTGGGGTACAAAGCCTGGTTCCTGTTTCTCTCCCCTTCCTGAAGGACATGCATGTCCGAAGGATGGGCTGTTCCTCTGGTGAACTTGCTGCCTTGGGGTGTTCCCCTGAGAACAGTTGCCTCAGGCTTTAGGACAGTTTGTCCTTGGTTATGTGAGCAGTCCCATCCCACGGGAAGAAACTGTTAGTGAGATCACAGTCAAGTAGCTGGGACCTGACCTGTGGTAGAAAAGTAGGTCATGTCTTGAGCAGTGCTGTTGGGAAGCCTCTGGCCTGGCCGGTGGGTCTGTCAAAGGGCTCTGCTAGCATCCCATTCTCTGCCAAGAGCTAGGAGCTGGGAACATGCAAGTAGAGCTCACACTAAGTCTCTCTCTCCCATGGGCCAACTTTCCTAGTGGGTTAGCAGGTCCCTCAGAAGAAAAGGTGTACCTCAGCCACAGGATTTATTGCTGAATTAAATCCTGCTCTGGACCACCCACATCTTGTGGCCACAAGTGGCTCACCCAAATAAAGGGTGCCCTGGGGAAGGGAGAAGATGAGGGAGGAACAAGGGATGGTTGGGATTTTCGGGTCCTCTCCAGTTCTCCCCCACCACAATGTTCATCCAGCTGTATCAAGGTTGTTGCCAAACTGTGGGTCTTGGAATGTGATGGAGTGTGCATCCTGGTTGTAGTCCACCTTGTCCTCATCATTTTTGGTTTCTTGGAGTGCTGCAATATGCTTCTTTCTGACATGTTAGTGGCTGTGGACCTTGCTGTGCTGGTGACGTTGCTAGAGGCCTCTGAGCAGACTTGTTCCTGTCCCCTGAAGCACAGCTCTGTGGCGGCTGTGCTGCGGGTATCTCATACAAATGGGACCTCGGGGATCAGTGTTTTGCACTGGGGACTGGGAAATTCAAGTGACAGCCCTCTAGTCCCTCCTTTCTGATAGAAGTGGTGTTTTCTGTTTGGGGCATCTATGTGCTCCCATCCCTCCCCTGGTCTGCTGTCTTAGGACGGAGGGAGGACAGCTGGCTGCTGGAGGTCACCTAGCAGGCCTGTGCCTCACTGGAGGTCCAAGTGCAAGTTTCCTGGCTGTCAGGTCTGCTGCTGTTCGAGGTGACTGGCACACAGCAAAAGGACCATCCTGCCCCCAAGGCTGTGGTCCATTTTCCTGCCCTGCCAGTGCTTCCTGAGCAACCCTCAAGTGACCAGCAGCAGTGTCGTGTCCGAGAAATGCAGGGGCTGTCCTGGCCTGCGTTTCCATACTGTTAAGAGAAGTGTGCACAGCTCCGGTGATGCTGCACAACAGGAAGCCCGGCACTCTGGTTCTGGGCACCCTTTGCAGTGCATACCACATGTTGCCAGTGGCCCTACGCAGGGCAGCAGGCTGCTGTGGGAGCTGGCTCGTGTTCGGGAGATTTCTGCCTGGGCCGGTGCTGTTGGGTGGGTGTGCTGGCTCTTTCCTGGCACTGGAGACTAGCTGGATGAGCGGCTTGCATTGATGGCTTGTGCTGGCACAGCCCAGTCTGCTGGCGTTGATGGGACCTTTTCCTTTCCTAGTGGGTTTTATTTCCATTGTGACTCATGTGGAAAACTTGTGTGGAGATGGCAGGGGGGTCCCTGAAGTCTCCTCTGTGTGCGGATGGATGTTTGGAAAGCTTTGAAAGCTGCTCTGTGCTGTGCTGTAGGTGGTGCTTTGGGGTTTGGTTTGTTGTACTTAGCTATGAATGTGCCTGAGCTGCTCGGCTTTTTGGCTTGGTTAGGCAATTGCTGTGAACGCGTGGGTGGTGTAAATCCTTCGGGCTGGGATGGTGGTCAGTGATGTGAGAATAGCCTCAAGTGCTCCTGACTCTGAAAGCCTTGCATGATGGCACTTACCTGACCTCCGATGCACCCTGTGAGGCGACATCATTATCACCGGAGCCCAACAACCTCTAAACCCACAACACGGGGGGTTCTTTCTGTCCATCACTCGGGCTTTTTTAATTTAGGTGTCTTTCACTTTTGGCCTCTAAACTGTCTCCTTCTGTTGCCTTTTTAGTCCATGTAGTGCTTTTGATTTACTGTGCCCTAGAGCACAGAAATGCCCCGGAATTGCCTGTTGGGTTCCGAAGAGTTTCTGCCTCTTTCTGTAGCCTGAGAAAAGCTGAGGGATGTACGGGGAGGGGGGAGGGTTGTCACATGGGAAGAAAGTGCAATAAGGTGGAGAAGGACAGAAACCTCTGGGTTTGGATGGTGGGGGAGCGAGCAGTTTGACCTCTCACGAGAGTGCTCACATCCGCCTGTGGTAAGGTGGCATGTCCAGTTGCGCTGACGGTGGTGCTGAGGTGGCTGCCCAGTACTCTGCGGTGAGGACGGAGGCATTTGGCCTGTAACCACGCTTCTCTCTGTACTCCCTTTACTTGCAGGGGAACCTCTTTGATTTCCTGAGACTGACAGGCTGGCGTGGGTCCAAAGTGCTCTACTTTGGCGACCATCTGTACAGCGACCTTGCGGTAAGTGAAAGGTCTCTGCTCTCCAGTGAGGTGGGAGCAAGCTTGCACGATGGCTGTGGCTGGAGGCATTTGGCCTGTAACCACGCTTCTCTCTGTACTCCCTTTACTTGCAGGGGAACCTCTTTGATTTCCTGAGACTGACAGGCTGGCGTGGGTCCAAAGTGCTCTACTTTGGCGACCATCTGTACAGCGACCTTGCGGTAAGTGAAAGGTCTCTGCTCTCCAGTGAGGTGGGAGCAAGCTTGCACGATGGCTGTGGCTGCAGCTGTCTTGGAGCAGAAGGCAGGGCCCTGCTCCGGGCACTCGGGTCTCCGGTGTGCTGTGCCTGGTGCTCTGCAGGCTGCGGGTTTCAGGCCATGCACAGGATACATAAACATCCCCACTCTGCTGTCACACAGAAGCAAGCAGTGGAGAAAGGGCTCCTGAAGTACTGTCTGTGGGTAAAGAACATCTGCTGGTCTGTGAACTTGAGAGCAGTTTGTGTGAACCCAAGATTTCTAGGTGCTGCACACAGCTGGTGGCTGGGAGATGGGTGTTACCAGCGTGACCCAGCATGGGCTGTGGCTGCCTGTCCCCTGAGAATCCATAATGGGAACAGACTGCTCTTCTAGGAAACACGGTTGTGTTTGGCTTTCAATCTTTGTATTGAATTCCTAGCTGTTTTTTCTCCCTGACCTCCAGGACCTCATGCTGCGTCACGGCTGGAGGACTGGAGCCATCGTTCCTGAACTGGAGACGGAGATTCGGATCATAAACACAGAGCAGTACATGCACTCCCTGACCTGGCAGCAGGCTCTGACAGGGCTGCTGGAGAGGATGCAGGTAAACAGCTCCTGTCTGAACAGGAGTAATATGCTGCCTCTGAATCTGAGATATAGGCTTAGTGTGGGAAATGGGGGATGTACCATCTTGCCTGTGTTCTCAAAAAGCATCTCATTCTCCTCCTGGTGCAGTGGACTTGTGGGTTTGTGAGTTCTAGTGGAAGCTGGGGGGGAGCTGAGGTGGCCTGCAGGACTGATGCAGTGTGGTGCTTTCTGCTGGTGTTCTTGGCAGATGTATCAGGATGCAGAGTCAAAGCAGGTGTTGCTGGAGTGGATGAAGGAACGGCAGGAGATCAGGTGAGCGCTGGCCCCCTCACACAGGAGGTCTCTTGGGGGCCCCCAAGAATGCACTGGGTCTGTTTTGTAACCTGTTTGGGGACAGTGGTGCTGCAGCTGTTGGCCTGTGGCCCTCCCTGGTGTCCCATGGCGGGCAGGGGGATGCAGAAGTGTGGTTCCACAGCTTGGGAAGCTGGACTGTCTGGAAGGCAGGGTGGGAAGGGGGAGGCGGGGT
>NW_010132941.1:0-2057 GCF_000699245.1 Pterocles gutturalis | reverse complement strand
GGGCGGGGCGGGGGGTTGGTACTTGGGGTGATCCCAAATTGTCTTTCGGGAGTGGGGTGGCCCAGGGCTGAGGGACTGGAGAGGGCAGGGAACCTGTGACCATGGTCTTTTATCTACAGAGCACCATCTCTTTCAGGTCGCTGACGAAGAACCTGTTCAACCCACAGTTTGGAAGCATCTTCCGCACCTTCCACAACCCCACATACTTCTCTCGACGGCTGGTGCGTTTCTCCGATATCTACATGGCATCCATCAGCTGCTTATGACGTGAATTTCACCTTCTACCCCCGGCGCACCCCTCTGCAGCACGAGGCTCCACTCTGGATGGATCAGCTCTGCACAGGCTGCATGAAAACCCCCTTCCTGGAGGAGATGGTGCATATCCGGTGAAGGGCCAGGTACTCCGGACAACAGCAGAGTGAATCTGTACGTGGGGCCGGGCTGCTCGGCCACCAGCACCTCTGTCTACCACTAAAGGGCGTTTGATACGTATGTGTGTAGATGGTGTGTTTATTATTTTTCCCCCCCTTCACTGACTCCATCCCTTTCCCTGAGGTGCTTTGCAGGCTGGACAGAGGATGGGTGCTTGTTCTGTGCCATAAGTGAGCCCCAGGGAGTCCTCTGGAGGAGTGGATAAGATGGAGAGCTGGTACTGGTGGGGGGAAACTGCCCAGAGAAGTGGCTCAGAAATGGAGGGCTGCTGACTGGGCAACCAGTGAAGCGCATGAGTGGGTGCATCATGGACGACAGAGCATCAGCAGTGTCACCTATCCAGAACTGGCACCTGCAGCCCTCAGCCCCAGTCCTGCTCCCCCCCAGACTGGTCTGTCCTGGGGGTGACACTGGTAGGTAACTGAGTTAACTGTGCAGGATCTGCAAGTCCTGCGTGAGAGCTGGGTGGGAGTAGGTCAGAAGGTCTAAAAACCAAGTGTTTGGTGATATGCCTGTTTGCTGAGGGAGCTTAGTGCGATGTGCTGTCAGTATTTTTGGGGTTTAGTGCCACGTGACAGCAATATTTTGGGCAATTGAAGCAGTATGGTCTGTTGTGACTTGCAGAGGGCTGTGTTCAGCCCTGGGGGAAGGTGCAGGGTTAGCACCAGAGGAGGTGGGGGCCTTCCACTTGTCTTCATGGAGATGTGGCCTAAGGGGGCATGGACAGGCTGCTGAGCGTGAAGTGCTGCTGGGCATGGTGGGTCAGAAAGGGGAGTGTGGCCATGAAAAGCAGTGTAGTGCTGCCTGAGGAGGAAGAGGTGAGAGTAGAGATGCCAGGGCACAGAGAAGAGGGGACAAGAGGGACAGCCTGGTGGGCCAGGCAGGTCCGAGTGGCTTTGGGAGGTGAGGTGCAGGAAGTAGGTTCTTCACCCAGCTCACGGCTGTGCTCATTTTGACCAGGCTTCAGCTGGCCTGGAGGGACGAAAGGGCAGTTTTGTGGGCAAGGCTGGGTGAGGGTTTGTGCCACCCTCATGCTGACTGGCACCGGGAAACAGGAGAACATAATGCCATGGGAACACAGGGGGTGGGGGGAGCCACAGGCTATGGGATGAAGGGGTAAGAGGCATCCCTGGGGGGGCAGGAAGGCGCGTGCGGTCCCTGAAGCAGGCAGGAGATGAGTCATGTGGCTGCTCTCCTAGGAGATGGACATGCAGGGGCAGTCAGGGGACAGTTGAAGGCAGAGCTCTTGGTGTGGGCTCTGGAGATGATGTTGCCTTAGTCCACCTCCTCTTCCCCTCAGTGCTGCACCCTTTGCAGAGGACAACATGGGTGACAGTACCAGCTTGCTCCTGGGGCAATCAGTGCTGAGGGGACAGGTAGGAGAGAGTAGGAACAGAGCCTGGGGCAGGGCACTCAGCAGGCAAGGCAAGGGGGGTAGTGACAGCAGTGAGCACATGATGGGTCTTCAGGATACAGAGTGTGTCTGGGGGCAGGTCAGGGTTCATGGGGACAAGCATAGGGACAGGCCCAGGGTGCTTGTGAGCACAGGGCTGTGGCACTTGCTGTACAGGCCAAGGGTGGGGGCAGCCCAGTGAGAGGAACCAGGGCTGTGTGCTGCCAGGAGA
>NW_010132940.1:28322-73106 GCF_000699245.1 Pterocles gutturalis | reverse complement strand
GGTGCGGGCACTCCCCGTGTCGGGGAGGGCAGGGACGGGAGAGGCCGACTTCGGCCAGGAGCTTACTCTCCGGGATTGCCCTGCCCGCCCTCCGAGGGAGCCTGTGCTTCAGGGGCTGGCGTCTCAAGAGCGAAGGCGATGCCCTGAGTAACAAGCTCCGGACGAGGGGGTGGGAGTCTAGCTCTGCCAGGGCAGGCACTGTTACCACCCCGGTACCAAGCGGATCTTGGGACACAAACTGCCAGAAACTTTTGCAGCAACTGGCCGGTGCTGCAGGTCCATCCCGTGTTAGGAGCCAGGGCTCTGGGAGGGACTCATCTGGTTTCCTTGCTGGTACTCTCACCCCTAGGTAAATGCTCCAAACAGTAGAGGTCTATATGCATTCAGTGGTAGAGTATGCAGCAACAATCCTTGAATTAAGTAGGAGTCATTAAATGGGAGGGGGCAAGGCTATTAACTAGGGTGGTAGGGAAAATCCGTTTTATAATCACATTTAGCCCTAACGCAGCGAGGCGTTCTGCACCGCTGGTCAGCTAACCTGACCACGGACCCTTGCCTTGGCTTTCAGGAGTCGAAAGAGTCCTGTTTATGATAAAGACATCCCTGAGTACAGGGCTTTGCTTAGTGTTGACAGGAGGTCTCCTCATGACTGCTGGATACAGTGGTCTTGCGTTTATTTATTGTGTGCTCTTCTGTGACTCTGGTTTTGGAGGCAGGGAGAGAACAGCGGAGTCTCCATTCCCCCCATCCTTTGTCTGTTTGCTGGGGTGAGCTGTTACTCCTGCAAGAGCAGGATTATGTCAGTAAATTGCTGAACAATGAATGGCTTTTAATCAGGCTGCATTACAGAGGTGACCTAAACATGTTTTCCTAATATTCTTGTTCATTTAAGTGTTGCTAGTGCCTAGGAAAAACACCCCAGTTTTTAGACAGATTTGTCAATTCAATAATAAATAGAATAGAAAGCCAGGCAGGCAAAGCCAGACCATCATCTTCCTTGTGGGGCTCTGAGGAATGCAAATGTAATGAGGCTCCTGAAGTAAAATTGCATTCCACCAGCTTTGCGCATTTCTGACAGTGGTGGAGGTTTCTGCAGAGAAGGCGATGGTGAGGGGTTTGCAATTTTATTGAAAACTGCAAGGTACAGTAGAGGGGAAAAAAAGCTTTTTCTAACTTTGCCAGTGATGCAAGCGGAGCCCACGCTGAGGTGAGGGACAGTGCTCAATCAATCACACAGCAGAGCCCAGCAAACAGCAGGGAGTTATCAGTCAGCGCTGTGTACAAGCGCTCAGACAACAACACACGTTTCCGACAGCCCCCACAGGCGCAGACAGGCACAGACGTGTGAGCCCGTCGTCCGCCCCCAGCTCCCCCTTTGCACAAGCATGGAGTGCACCGAGTCCTGCGATACACACACGGGCAAACAGACACGAAGTGATGCTCACACACCTGCTCACGGACCAACCGTACCCAGCTCCTCTCCGTGTGGAGTACACGAACTTGACAGCTTTAGCTTTTAAAACTTGTGACACCTTCCTTCGCCACACACACCGCAGAGCTGTGCATAAGCAGCACTATCCGCACACATAAACACAAACTGTACCAAACTGTACCTACATGACTTGCACGCCCCGTACACAAAGGTTTCAGTGCTTTATTGCAGGCTCCACTAACAATGCAAATGTGTCCACAAAGGATGAGCATTATTTGTGGCTTTCATTAACCCCACACATGCACAGGCAAACAGCAGGCGGACCGAGGTGCTGCACACCGCTGTTGTCCTCATTAACCGCGCAGGTACACAAACACACGCATGACACCAAGAGACATTAGCGCTGTACTGCAGGCTTCCTTACCAAGCTGCTTATTCACAGACGCCTGGCCAGGTGCACAGCGGTCCACGATCACAAGCTGGCAGGAACAGGATTGCTGCTGCACCTAAAGGATGCCTTCTGGAGCTGGGAAGCTGAAGGAAAACATCATCGCCGTCATTCATGCTCTCTAACCTTCTCACAGCCTCAGCACGACTGCCTTCCACACCCAAATTGGGCACCGTCGGCCATTCTGTTTGCTTATATTTACGGCCCCTCTTTGAAATTCTGACTGCTCATCTATGCAGAATAAAACTACCCAAGCAATCTTTCCTGTTCAGGTGCTTATTACTAAAGCATTAAATAATGCCAGGCAGGCTCTCTTAGGCCTTGTAAATTTTATCTGGGGGACTTTCAGCTTCCACAAAGTCTATTACTGCCTGATTGCCTGAAAGACTTTCAAGTTTGTCCCGGACAGCAAGCCACACAGCAGAGAGGGCTGGGAAACAGCTGAGCACGGAACTTGTATTAAACACCATCGCTGGTGTGGGAGCCAGGCTCAGGAAGGTGAAACATATACGTGTGGATGCGTACAGACAACTGCACACAGTCTGCCAGCACGACCCTGGCGTATACAGGAGGCTACTGGTGCTTGCGTAAATGCGTGTGTGTGCTTGGTGTCTGTACCGAAGGGTGACGCTGTGCATGAGTGAGTGCAAATTTGTGGGAGTGGGCTTATGTCTGTGGGCCTCAGCTAAAGAGATGTCAGTGCAGAGCAAGTGCTCAGGAGTCAGCGGGATTTATGGTGACACAGCTGAGAACGGAATCAGGCCCTGGGAGTTCAGACCCTTCCTATTTGTGCAGCTTTCTCCACGTGCTTGCTGTTAGCCAGGGCTGAAAGCAAGGCTGTCTGAATACACCAGTAAGCTTAATCAAGTGGAGCAAAAATAATGGAGAAACCCAGGAAGAAAGGGCGATAGCCCCCAAAGCCAGAGAGGTTGTTTCATCAGCTGCCAGCCAAGTGCCCCAGGAGAACCTGCAGGTACAGATCCAACTCCCCTCAGCTCCTGGGGCAGTCCCTAAAGGATGCTGAGCTGCTGAGAAAGCATATTTTCAGAGGAAAAGAACGGGGAGTGGGGACAAAACACTCTGTTGAGAAACATCCTTTGGCCTTTTTGAAGTTGTGCTCCTTGTTTCCTAGTGTCTTCCTGTCAGAGAACTCAGACCTTTCCTCCTTGTCTTTCCCAGCCCAAACATCCTGCTTGATGAAACATCAAGGAAAGGGATATTTCCTATCTGTCCACAAAACTAACAAAGCCACATCACAAGCTATTTCCATGTGGCATGTATTTATACACCTCAGCCCTGACCTGATCAAGCAAAATAGCTTCTAGTTACCACGGACTCTGGCCTGAGTTCAAACTGCCAGCCTATTATTTCTTAGTCAGGCAACACTAATACTCAAAAATGATGTAAAACATTTCCCAGATGCAGAAACAATCCCTTCCCCAAAGAGCGCAGGGGTGAAGGCACACAGCCAGCCAGCCCCCTTTTATTGGATAACATTTCTCATATATTTCACGAGAGCCAGATGGCACCATCCGAACAGCAGTGAGCCTGGAAGCCTTCAGCCACATCAGCGAAAGGGAAGCGTGACCCAGCCCTGCGCACACAGCACAGCAGCTCAGCGCCGGAGCCCGCGCTGGCTCGGGCACAGTGCAGCCGCAGCCCCGCGCTGTCCGCAGGTTCGGGCACAGGGGCACGGGACAGCGTGGCCGGGGTGGGCTTTTTTACATTCAAGCAACAGCGTAAATTTGCACGTTGAAACTTAAATTGTCATTGCTGACTGGTGCAATCCTACAGCTTCGAGGGCACGAAGAGTTTCCCCAGTCCTGAAGCTCTCTGGGAAAGGGAGGCCCATCTGCAGATTGCCTGAGAGAAAGAAACAGACGTAAAGAGAGACAGAGTGTGTTCTGAACCCCTGCTGCGCGTGGGGCCTTTTCCTTTCAATTAAGTGAAGCTAATGGTTTTATGGAAGTTGTTTGTTCAAAAGGCCTTCACTGCACTGTTTAATGGAGTTTCACCAGCGTTCCCCAAAGGCTTCCAGGCTGCATTAGTATCCCACAGCTCACATCCAAACCAAACAAGCTTCTCACCTCGATGCCTCTGCCCTGGATGTATGGCGTGTAGGAATATCAGCCTCCTGTGTTTGCTTTTCCGCTGGAGTCTTGAAACCCCAGGATGTCATGAATATTCATGACATAAACATTAGCAATAAGTATTGTGCAATTTGGACAAAAATATATTTTAGGCAAAACAACCGGGAGAGAATAACTGAGAGAGAATCTTTACTCCTGAGCTCCGGGAACTACTGAATAGCATTTTCCTGAGCTGTAACTGGTGGTTTTAAAATGCAAATAAGTCTTGGGTTTTTGAGAGACATTATAAAAAAAAAAAAGGCCCATGCAGCAAAGCTTTATTGTATTGTAATGAATGCGGGATTTGCAGAGCTGCTTCGCCAGTGAATGCACAGTGGATGCAGGCCAGGGGCTCAAGAAGCCCTGAGGCTCATCCCCAGCTAGCTCTGCCACTGACTCACCAAGCAAGCTCAAACCAGACATCCTTCCCTCTATTTCCCTCATCAGAGGACACAGGGGATGTCTGGGGCACATCACAGTCCAGAGGAGCTCTCTGTGCCTCTGTTCCTGGACCCCCAGGATCCACTCTGAGGGAATAAGTCCCTCTGGTTGTCTCTGCCTTGGCTTTCCTCCAGCCTTCTGCTCCCTTCAGTACAGCCTGGTGCCGGGAGGGGTTTGGGGTGCCATTTATTTGTCCACTGTTGCTTCTTCTTATCAGCTGCCTTCACCACACTCAGACCCCAGTGTTTGTGAACTCGGAAGGGTAAATTGGTGATGTCTAAATGTGCCCCTTCCAAGATGTACTCTGCCACCGCCAGCCTGCACATACCCCCTCCCACCACATCCAGCCACGCTCTCTCCCATGGACAGCACTGAAGGAAGGCAGGCTGCTGAATCTGGCAATTAGAAACCAAGTTCACAAGGTCACATCAAAGAGGCCAAAAATCACAGTCAGCTGGCACCAGCCTTCACTCACTACTCACTAGAGAGAATATTAACTGGTAAAGGAGAGGCAAAGAGTGCCATCTTCCATTGCCAGTCTCCCGAAGAGAGCAAGACAAGGGGCCGTGTGTGTGCCTGAGCACCGCAGCCCCGCAGACGGGGTGTGGGTTGCCTTTTGCCAAAGAGGGTTGTTCAGGCTCTGAGAAGCCAGCTCTGCTTGTTGTTGTGGCTCCAGAACATTCAGCAGAGCCCCTCACCCCAGTGGCAGTGGGTTTGTGTCCATGTGGCAGGCTGTGAACTGCAGCCATGGCAGTGTGGGGACACATCCAGCTGTGCTGCCGCCAGCGTGGAACTGGTGACCTCCAGTGGAGGCTGTAACTGGGAACTAGAACCATCGCTGGAAAAGAGCCCCTGGTCTCTCAAAATGGAGAATAGTGTCCCTTGGGAGATGAGGCTGGAGAAATATCTTGTGCAGTTGCTTTTGATGGCATGCCCCTGTTTACCAATACAGTGCTATTAGTATAAAGGTAAAGTGAGAAGTATAAACAAGGAACCAGACAGACAAAAAACAGCCACAGGAAAAAGCTAAACTGTACATAAACCCAGATTGGCAGACTGATAAAATATTCTTGGGCAAGAAACAGACAGCATGAAAGACAGGAAAATGGAGTGAGAGATTTAGAACTGAACTTAATACTTCAGTGATTTATTTGCATTAAGCTCAAGCAGTGTGTGTGGCTTGGGTTTTACTTGTTTATTTTGCTTCCCAGGCTGCCTGAGGTGCTGGCAGAGAATTGTTTTGTTGAAGTTGCAGTCCATGGGATGTTTTGGAAATTAATTGTCCCTGGGGGAAAATGACAAGAGTTTCGTAAAATTCTGGAAAAGTTCTGCAAGCTCTGAAACTCAAAAGAGAAAGAGTTACACGTGAAGTTGTCTGGATCTCCTTCCTATAAGTGAAAGCCCAGCTTTGTGTCCTCAGAGCCAGAAGACCAGAAACTATCAGCAGCCTTCCTACTGCAGTTTGCATGAGGACATTCTGCAAATTATGGAAATTTTGTCCATTCAGTCATCCTGCAACAGATGGCAAAGCAGTGAGAATGGCCAGAGCTGGTGGGTGGCATGGATGTGTTTACTTTAATAAGGCCAGAGATTAAAGTTCCACCAGTGCCCATCAGCAGTCTGTTACATTCATTCATTTATAATTATTTCCCATTTTTCCCTGCAGTTACATTTTAGAATTGTAGTTATTTGGATCTCTATAACCATCCAAAACAGGGCATCCAGCATCCCTTCCAGGATCCCCCTTGTAATCCAAGCCCAGGCATCAATCTGTGGGACACCGAACCCCTTTCAGCCCACAGAGACAGGACTGTGGTCTTGCAGAACCTCTTCTGGTATGGTCAGGCTGTCCAAAAGAGCAAGAACGAAAGTGAAAAAGCAGAGGAATATATGGGTATAGGAAGGAAAATTGACAAAAGAGAAAAAGAATGAAGGAGACAGGTGAGGGGATTAAAAATGGTCCAACAGAAGAAGAAAACTACAGCAGAACACTGGTACCTGTAATCGCTGCTACAGAATTTGTGCCAGGTGGAGAGAGAAATTGCAGAGGAGGATCTTTATTATGTCTAGCAAGAAACTCTAGGAAAAAATTAGAAAGAAAGAGGAGAAGGTTACAATAGAAATAGGAGACAGAAAGTCACTGAAATTGTGGAGTTAAAACCCCAGCAAGCACAAGTACACGAATACTGGAAAAAGGGCAAGGGCGAGGTAGCTAACGGAGGAGCTTGTTGGAACACCATAAAAAAACAGTTCCTTCCAGATGTAATGTGCTACATGCTGCCTGCAAAATCTCAGCTCGCAGCACCATCCATTTCCTGGGCGCTCAAGCACCAGGGAGCTGCACTCTCTCAGGTGCTGTTTGCTTTTGATGAATGCTGCTGTGACAAGTGCATTAAACCCAGCAGAAGTGAGCTTTATTAGGCTCTGAAAACCAGGGTCCATCACTGCTCAGACTACTTACAAAACCGTCTGGCTTGAGAGTGATACCAGCTTTCCCCTGGGCATGCCGGGAGGTACTGTTTCTGCCAGCATGAGCCCTCCCACATACACTGTCCACATCTATTCCTGCAAGAGGGCAACCTGGGTAGCTGCCACATCCCTTTCTTACAATTCCTAATGTTTCCTCTCAAGGAGACTAGGTTTTAGTGGCAGGTTATCATGAAAGCCTCCAGTGGGCTTCAGGAAGTCGCATACCACCACTAGTCATCCAGTTTGCAGAAGATCCCTGTGGGTGGGACACAACTGAGTCTCATTGTGGGATTCAGATCAGCACCAGAAAGGTCTGTGTGCAGCCGGGTCACAGGACAAGGATGTGGTTTGATCTGTTCTGTGCTTTACTAAACCCACAGACTCATTATCCAGCTCCTGTTTCCAGGGAGGAGCAAGAGAGTGAGAGCTGTCCCTCACTGTGACTGCAGAACCCAGCCAAAGGCTGGCGGACAGACTGAGTGCCACTGTCTCCCGCTGTGGCTGTGATTTATGACGACTCGTCATTGCTGTTTGAGCCAAGAATAGTGTCAGTCCAACTGTGACCTTCTCTGCCCCGAGCCTGGGTCCCCAAACACTCCCTATCTCCAAGCAGCTTTTGCAGAGAATCTCACTCTGCTCCTGTAATGAGTTGCACAGCACGACATGGAATTAGTAGAATCTAAGTTATTAATTGTCTACAACAATTAGCCAGGACGCCTGGGCCTGCAGGCACCTTGGTTACGTGTGGGAGCCAATTACAGTCTCATACATATTCATGGCACTTCATCCACAAACTGTGAGAGCTGCTTCCCCATCTCCTTTACTCCGACTTGCATCCAGCCCACCTGGAGCCAGGAAGAAGAAGTAGTTTCCTTTCCTTTCACGTTTCACTGAAATCAAATATTTGCCCTGGACATAACTGATGTAATGGAAATGCAGAACGAGCACATTTGAGAGGCAAGAACAGAAATGGCCGGGCCAAGCCTCGCTCATGCCTTACAGGAGGAGATGGAGATCCTGCTGGACTTCTGTCCCTGCAGTCACCTGCTCTGTCAGCACACCACGATACATCACCCAGCCGAGCTTGATGAGATATTTCTCATAGTCAGCAACCACCTCAACTCCATCTGAGACCACAATTACCAGCTCTCATGGTGTGAAAAGTGTGGTCAGTGTATTGCCAGGGAATCTGATGGATTTGGACCAGTTTATAACCCCTGAGGGTGCTGAGTGAGACACGGGGCTGCAGCAGTAAGTCACTGATTACCTGCAGGTGTCTGGTTCCCATGGGTATGCTAACGCTCCACTGCTTCCCAAGGTTTCTCTGAGGTCACATCTATAAATATCCACATGCTGTGCTCCTAGGAAAATAGCAACCCTGTGAACACATTGCTGAAACTATGCTTGAGCCCAAAAGGAGCTGCAGTTGGTCCTGGGACGAGTGCGTGGGGCTGCACGTGAGCTCCACGGGAGCTTTCTGAGTGCCTTCAGCACCGCAGGGGCAGAGCCCGACCCAGCAGGGACATGAGTCTCTTGAGAATCCATTGATCCACCAGAGTTCCCATTTATTATCTCTCTCACAGCAGCTATCCAGGAGCTAAAACGTTAAATCCATAACCTGCTCTCTAGATTTATGGTCTTGAAGGCCGTTATGACACTTGTGAGCTTTGGAGTGCAAAATAATGTTAGAAATACATGTTATTTATCTGACACACTGGAGTGACTCCTCCTCAGCCATCACTGTCTGCTGTGGAAATAAATCCCTGCTCTGTGTTTAGGAAAAAAGCTATTTCTGTCACACAGGAGACCAGCTGAAGCTTTTGAAAGAATCTGATTTTAATATTGCTAATGTTTGCTTTTTGTTTTTGTGCACCCAAACAACGTTCTGAAGGGCCCCGATTGATTTTGCCTTTCCAGTCATTTTTAATCATCCTCTTTGCAGGCTGGTAAGAGGCTGGTCACAATTTTCAAAAGTGACTCGTGATTTGACCTGCTTCACTTCCGCTACAGACACCACCTCAGTAAAAATCAATATCAAATTAAATCACAGTAGGCAGTGTGACCAGGGAGAGAGTGGCTGTGGGCTGCAAGGGGGAGACGGCTTGTATTTTTTTAAATTAGAGAGAAATTGGAAAAAGATAACTTTGTGGCTTCATCAGAAGTAGCCATGTTAGAAAGGTGCTGGTATACACAGAACGTACTTTAGCATCCTATATCACATTAACTTGTGACGAGGACACAGGACTGCTGCTGCGGGGAAGTGAAACACCTGTGTAGAGCACTGCACAGCCGGGCTCTCCCCCATTACTCCTGATTTATGCCATCTAACACCACTAGCTGGAAGAAAGTTCCTTCTGGCTTAACACCAGTACGAGATCAAAACCAGATTCCTCATTCTGAGAAATGGAAAAGAGAGTGTAACGCAGTCTTCTGCTTGAGCCTCCTACAAACATCTTCCAGTTCTTCTGAGTCTGGGAGAAACAAACTTCTCTGCTCTAAATTCACAAACCCGTGAGCTCCTCCAGGGCAGTGGGAGAGACACCATAAAGAGATTTAGGTCTCCCCCATGTACTTTTCAGTGTCTGCATACTCCCCTGAAAGACAACAGCAGGGTGATTTGAATTGCTCATGGTAAATTCTGGAGATTCTGCTGATCTCAGTGTCCCAAGTTATTCGCTGGCATTACACAAAGATTCCTAGCATGTTGCGATCTATGAGCGGTAAATGCAAACATTTTATCTCTCACCAGCTTAATTTAACCTCTCAGCAATTTGCTGCTTTCTTTCTTCCCCTTTGTCTGCTTCCTAGTTCATCATTTTTCCCTTTTTATTGTGGGGATTCTGCCTGTTAGGGGAACTTCATAGAAGGGAAAATAAACAGATCAGTATTTGATGTTATGCTTTCTGATTAGAAGTTTGTTTCTCTTTCTTCTTCCATTGCATCAATATTAACATGTTGATTTATAAGCAAAATAAAGTGTATAAATATATTCTTTTTCTTCTTTTTGAATCATAAAATTCAAAGTTATAGTTCCCAAAGCAACTGTAACTCAACCTCAATGTACACATACATTAAAAGCAGGGAAATCATCACCCAAGGCAGCAATTGAATATGCGTGCGGGGATGATGTTATTGACAGTGGAAGGGCTGCAAAAGGCTGAAATCCCAGAGATGTGAAACATTTCAGGTCTGCCTGTGACAAGATGACACACCAAAAAAGAGATCTCAGAGATCTTGGTCTTTATGGACATAAATGGGATTCAACCGTGCGACACGCAGAACCACTTGACTGAGGTGGTTCAACACCTTTACTGTTGAACTCCACTGGCCTCAGAGGTGCTGAGGCACTCGAGACCCAGAGATAGTGCCATCGATGTACAGAGCTGATGGGGTGATCCAGACCACGAGAGTTGAAGGTCTGACAGAAAGACAAGAGGTCCCTGTGTTTCCTGGAACAGGGCATGCACCGTGTACCAGACCACAGAGCTGTAAGAGTCGTCAGAGGATCTCCTGCATTCGCCCACACAATCAGCCATCCATCCCACCTCTTCCAAGCCTGTATGTCACCCTTCTTTTCAGCTGCTCTCTAGGAGAGCCACAATTCTGAAATCCAGCTTCTTAGAAAGGATTGGAGCCCACGAGGATACAGATGAAAAGGCTGGCAGCAACTCCAGGCAAGAGGTCTCGGCCCTCCAGCTCTTCCATGCTCTGGCTGGCAAAGTAACCAGTCACTGAAGGGCAGTGTTTTGAGCACAAACTGCATCCCAGGGGACTTTGGCTACGTTATTCTAATTGTTTGTACAATAAGATGAAAGAGAGACATATTCCCAGTTCATAAAGGCTTTAGCAAATAGAGTCCACCAGGTACTAATGCTCCTTTGTGAGGGCTGAGAGCTGGGAACTAATTAGTCCTGAATTAGACCCCTGACAAAGACACAGCAAGGAAGCAGAAAAGATGTACACATGCCAAACTGCTACAACGTCCTTTCAAATGGCAGATCAAATAGGCACCACCACTTCAGAGGGCCAAAGATGCCTCGAGCAACTGGTTGCTATTTACCTTAAACAATAAGGAGAGAGGCAGAGAAGGGTAGGAGAAGAGAAACATCAAAAGGGCTGGCAGGACTGGCTCTCCTGAAGGCTCCCTGTGCTGTTCCCATAGGAAAGCGGTTTCCCTTACATTCAGGCCTTTGGGATCTGCACAATTGCTATCAGCACCATTTGCTGTCATTTTCCAACAGATGTACTTTTAAACAAGCTTCACAGTCAGGTCTTTTAAATAAACATGAAGGCAGCAGCTTAGAAGAATACAGCTGGAGTTTGCAGAGCATGCTGTTTGATGTGGTGCATGCTGCAGGAGACGGTGTGTGATCCTACAATTAAAGGCTGCATCACAGTCCAGCTCAGAAGGATTAACACAATTTTTGCTTTCATGTTTCCTGACTGTGCAGGGCAGTGCTGGGTGCTCCTTTCACTACTTCACAGCCTTTCCTAAGTCTCCCACCAGTGCTGCAAAGAGGAGACCCTCCTGTCACCCCCTTCCAAACCTTCAGAAGGGAAGAACCTACCAACAACCAGCTGCAGGGCACAGAGGTATCCCGGCCTCTTCATCAGCCAGTCAGTGGCGTGCACAGAGCCAGTGCCAATCAAGGGAACGCCTGAGAGGAGACACGGGCATGATGCGTTAGCCAAAGCAATTTCACACCGAGAGCATCCTGCAAACAGTTCTCAGTGTTCCACTCGCATGCCTTTATATGATGAATGCTGTGCAGTGTACACATTTGATGTTTGCCTCTGAAGTATGTATCATTGTCCTTTTCCAGCGGCACAGTCCTGGATTAGACAAGCCATCACTCTGTTCCATTCTGGCAATCCCACAGATCATCTCAGCTGGACCAGGAGACATTTGGAGCAACTCCTCTGCTTGGATCTGAGTGTCTCTAACTTTGTAGTGGCATGAACGACACCACCTTCAGCTCACAAGAGCAGTGACAGCCCATAAAGAAGTCCTAAAGCTTATTTTAGAGCACAGGGCATCAAAAAGACAAAAACCAACCCTTAGTCCCATCAATTCCATTCTGCAACAAGGCATTTCATCAGGAAGCGCAGAAGCCCTGTTGTGGCTGTGCCCAGGTTTGGCCTGAGGAACCACCAGCACCCAGCTGGCTGGGGAGCAGAGCTGGGCCCAGGGATCAAACACCCCCAATGTTCCTGCACAGCACCTCCTCTCTCCTTTCCCCTTTCTCTTTTCTCACACCTGTGATTCATTAATCATGGCACGATCTGCTGCTCACATCTGGCCAATTCTCTGCTGAGAGGGACGATTTAAGGGCTCAGGGTAGCACGTTAACAACATCCAGGTCTCTGCTCACCCCTCCCAAAGCTGCCCGAGGCTCCATACATTTGGGAACGTGGTTTGCTCTGTGTTTCTAACTCAGGAGCAGCAATGTGGCGCTTCGTGCAGGCAGACACAGGGGGTAGGAGGCAGCACAACAGGCTCCTGCATCCACCAGCCAGAGCTAATACACGAGGCCAGTTACTGGGGGCTGTTGGCACCCAGCGATGCAGACGCTCACGCAGCAAGACCCAGTCCAAAGGGCTGAGCAACCCCTATTCACAGCCAGGCACCCAAACTGCGCAGGTGCTTTGAACATTTTGCTAGAGGAGTTTCTCTTTCTATAGATGCCTCCATACCTTTAAACTTTTGTCCCAAACCAGAGTCAGTCAGGAATGCTATAGACTTCCTCACTGGAGGGTAGGTATCAAGTTATTTAAGAGTATTATCAAAAATCTGTGAGATGGAAGATTGGAAAAAGCCCAGCACCTTTGCTGGCCCTTCCCTTCAGGATTTAACTAACCAACCCATCTCGGCACAGCTCCATTTTCCTTCCCAACCAGCTCCACATCCCTGGGAAAAGCAGGTTAAATACAAGTGTTAAATCCCCTGAGCTGTCCTGTCTTGTCCTAGCAGTTTCCCTGATGTAAAGCAAAGCCTCTAAGGCTGAATGCCACTGTGGCATGAATCATGTTTATCATAACAAGAAACAAAGACGGAAGAGAACAAATGGAAAGAGGAGAGAAAACAAGAAAGGAAAAGACAAACAGAAGAGTGAAAGGGAGGGATATAGATAGACCCATTAATTTGCCTCTGTTTGCTCTGGGATTTAAACAACAAGCTGCTGTGTCTCTGGTTTATCTTGGTTCCTCAGCTGTGAAACGTGCTGTGCTCCAGCGTCTTCTGAGCTTTAGAGATTTGCCGGGGAGCTAGGAAAGAAGCAAGAGGCTCAGCAAACAGAGATAGCAAAGGCGGCTTCATACATCACACTCAGAGGAAATTCATTCCTTTCAGCGCTGCCCATGGGTGAAATTACATTATATTCTGTTTGGATAATTGGATGTCATATACCACCCGACTTGTTATAGGATGGCATTTCCTCCCCTAAAGAGGCTGTCAGCAACATCCCAGGCCAGAGAACACAAGGCACAGGTCCCAGGAAGTATGGACAAAAAGGTAAGGACACAGAGGTGTTGGCTCCGAGCACTCCTGGTTACAAACTGGACCTCTCAGGGTCAGGTTAGTAATGGAGAGGGTGAAAAACAGGACAGGGCAAAGCATTGCCTTGAAATGAAGAAAATGAAAGGGAAGGACGCAAATCTAAAAGAGGAGAGAAAAGGAGGTGGAGAAGGCAGCAGAAAGATCTTGATTAAACTGGGGGCTAGGATGCAGAGGTCTTTTAGCTAGAAATTCACCAGCTAAAAGCTGTGCAGGGGCAGGTCACATAACGGGTGCCTGTTAATCCTGTAGAAATACAGCAGTTTTCTTTGATCTCTGTCACTGAGGATCACAGAGGAATTCAAAGTCTCCCAGCCATGCCTTGCTGCATTTTATATTCACCACTTACCTACATTTTGTCTAAAATGCCCTCAATTTCCCCCTCATTGTGTCCTTTCTTGCAGCTCTGCACTCCACTTAGTTGATGGCTTTTTAATAGCACAGTTAGAGTTGTCAACACAAGCCAGAGGACAATTTCATGTGTCATACTGTCCCAGTGCATCCTCGAAACTCCATCTGGCTCAAGTGAACTTATTTTATTGAAATAATCTCTCCTCCCTGCTAGTTATTGAATCGTCTTGGCTCAATGGCCTCGCTCAATATCAACTTTCCATGCTTAATAATTAGTGCTGGAGAAAAGAGTTCCATTGAGTAAGTGTTTAATGTCACACATGATTAGGAGACGCTGAGATGACCTAACTAGGCAATTCAATTTGGGGCTGCAACTGCTCAGATAAGGGACAATTAGGAACATGTTCTAGACAGTGGGTGTATGCTAGTCAGTGCTTCCAAAGTTATTTATGGGAACTCTACCCTTCTCTTCCACCCCACATACTTTGGTCATGCTTCAATGCCTGGAAGCAGACATTAGCCTTTATTTTTCCACGAGGTGTGCTATTGCCCCGTGCAATGTACTTCTCCAGAAATCTATGTCGCTATCAGTTGATTGCAGCAATTGCTGCAATTCTCCATTTAACTTGACAGAATCACCAAGTTTGGAAGGAATTTCCAACCAAGCACAAACAGGCAAATACCAGTTTCACTCAAGCCTTGAAATGCCAGTGTGCCGACGACTGGGCCCCAAACTGCATGCTCATTTCCTGACGAGAGCAGAAATTCAGAAAGTGACTTGCAGCAGAGAGTCTTAGATAAGCTATAGAAGCAAACCATACAGCACCTAGCGATTTGTTTGCCTGTCTGCTTGTCTCTATCTATCTACCTATCTATCTCCCACTACCTACTTACCTATCTGTCTGCCCAGTGCTGTCAGTCCCTCCAGCCGGGATGGTTGTGCACTGTGTTATTGGCTGATATATTTAGTCTCCAAAGGCTCACCGCTAACATCCCCTATTACATGTGTGGGAACATGAGATTCAGATTTTAAAAGAGACAGACTAACAAATAGATTTAGGAGTGAAGATGAGAGACAGTGCCTAATTATTCTGGGGGATTTTCTAAATTATTTTCCCATGGCACTCTCCCAGTTCTGGGATTACTGTCCTGGCTGATGAGCCTTCCTTCTTCTGTGTATTTAACTAGTTATAAGCACTCTGCAAATGACTGTGCTCTCCATGCTCATGGTGATTGAAATCCTGTCTTGAAGCATTTCCTGCAAAAGTGATTTTTCCCACTTAAAATTCACTAACACACCGATCTACCACATCTTCATACATATCACACACTGCTCTCAGGAGTGTTAATAAGAAAACTTGCACAATGAAACCTACCTTCCTCCCTTCTCTGGCTCCCCCATCCCTCTTCTCCCAAAGCTTTCCCCACAAACTCTTCAGTGCAACATTTTAAATAGGATTTGGAAAACATTTGATAGCAGCTGTTACCCCTTTATACCTGCACAGTCTGCCCTCTGCTCTCTCCCATAAATGAGCACATGGATCTACCCTCTGCAAGATGTATTTCATTCTTCTAGAACCCTGATCTGCCTGCTTGTCCCAGAAGAAAGAGTGACTAGGTGAGAAATGTGTTCCCTGTTTATAGAGATATTTTATGTGCAAGAGACTGATTTGCTATCATAGTTACCAATTTCCCTATCCGGAAACCCAGCAGGGCCCGAACAGCCTCCTATTCCTACCTAAAAGGTGTCTGTAAATACAGAGCACCCTTCCTCGCCCTGGGGAATAAAACAGCAGAAACCCAGCTCACCTCTGTGCCTGTTCGCTGGGTACAGCAGGACAGGGCTTTCCTCTGGGCTAACATCTGAGGGGCTGGATGTTTCCTGAAAGGGACAAGGATGGACAAGTGGAGAGGCACAAACAGAATAACAGTAACCCATTCCTCTTGCCTAAAAAACTGCAAGTCAAGTTTTGAAAAATGAACATTGTTCCCACTTTAAGATGCTACAAGTCCTGGATCTGCCCAGAGTGAGGGAGTCACTCGGGGGCTGTCAGCGATGCTGCTGGAGCACGGCGGTACCAGGCTGCCTGAAAGCACCGCTGCGGCGAGCGGAGGTTCCCCTGACTTCAGCGAGCGTTGCTGTGTGTGTGCTAACAGAAATGCTCCGCTCCCTGCAGCACAGTCACGGCTGGGGAGGAACACAACCGCTACTCAAACTGCGCACAACGATGTGACATGCCATGATGCCTGGACTGCGTGAGTCTGTCCCTGCTCTGCTGAAGCGAGACAAGGTTTTGCCACTGAGCAGAGAGGAGCTGTGCCAGGGCCCCCACTGTAGGAGCCAGGAAGGGAATGGAAAGAACGGGAGAGCACAGACAGGCAGGATGTAATTAAATACGCTGCAGTTGGACAGATCTCTGCAACTGATGAAAAATAATACTACAACTTTTCAACAGCTGGTCATGATAGAGAGGGTGTCTATCCCACACATGTGCATTCACCATAACCAAATGTCATGCTGGGCTTTAATTTCAAGCTGGCTTGGATGGAGGAGCACTACTGAGTCGCCTCCATGCCTGGAGCTATGGATAGGCCTTTGATTTATTAAAACAAATACATTATTTCCCTGAGATGCCATGGAGAGCTTCCATCTGACAAGTTACCCTGCTCAGCGCTTTGAGGCTGATGTGATCCTGTTCAGGACAGCCTGCCTGCAACCAAAAGGACAATCACGCTGAAGTCTTTCTTCTTGGCTGCAAGAGGCTGCAACCAGCATACCCAGAGAACACAATCCCTAAATTAAGAGGCAGTGATGCCAGTGCAAAACTGTCGGTCAGATGGTGCTCCTTACTCTGTGAGAAATGTGGAGGACTTTGGGTCCCCCAAAGCACACGGTATGATACTTGGAAAGCGAGTTGGCTAACTTTAGCCCAGGTTGCCCAAAGCCTCATCCAGCCTGGCCTCGAACCCCTCCAGGGATGGGGCATCCACAGCTGCTCTGGGCAACCTGGGCCACTGCCTCAGGACCCTCACAGTAAGAAATTTCTTTCTAATATCTAATCTAAATCTTTCAGCTTAAACCCGTTACCCCTCATCCTATCAGTACACCCCCGATAGTGCCTCCCCATCTCTCCTGTAGCCCCCTTTCAGCACTGGAAAGCTGCTCATTCAGGACTCACAGATTATCAAAGTGAGATTCAACTTCCTAAGAATCTCAGGCAGCAGGAACTTCTCTAGAAAAAAAAATATCTTTGTTTTCTCAGCTGCTGTAGGGTCCCTGGCCAGAACTTGAGCTAATAAGAGTTTGCATCTTAAATAGGATAATTTCAGGAAGACTTTAGTCAGCTGTTTCTTCTCCGCTTCCTTTCCTCACTCTGTATATTATTCATGCCAGGACATGAACTGTAAAGCAAGATGGCTTCTTTCTTTCCAACCTCATCTTCATGGACAGACACAGTGAATAATTATGCATGCAGGCACTAAAAAGAAAAATCACTTGGATGAATGACTTTATTTCATTGTTTATTTGTGAGAGTCAGAAACCTACCCCAGCTCAGACTGTATTGCACCTGGTAATGAAACATACTTATTCTTCTCCATCTCAGAGGAGAACAAAGAAACCTGAAGTCCTTGGAAGGTGAAGAAGAGGGAATTAAAACCAGATTCAAAGTAAAAGGAGAAAAAGACCTTTGAAAGAAGTGGAGGCACCAGGAGCTTATTTTTCCTGTGAGTTCTCTATTAAAATGAGACATTGTTTCAGAGGCTTCCAGCCCTAGCAGATAATTAATGAAATTAAGGTGAGGATTTGCTGCTAAATATTTGCTCACGCTACAGGGGAAAGAAACAGTGCCAAAAACACCTGGAATTTTATGGGCAAATAAATCAACAAAGAGAGGTTTCTCAATTACTTACACTACAGAAGAGGAAAGTACCTCTCTTTACAACAGACAATTTTCAGCAATGGTAAAAATTCATAGCTTTTCAAAGAAGCCCACTGCCAGTGCCCAGCTTTGCAGTGTTTAAAATACCAGGACCATCTCTAAAGCATGCTGGGGCTGTGGACAATGTAATCGGGAAATAGCCAAAAGGCTGACATTTTCAACGCTGCAAGTGGATTTGGATGCTGCGGCTGGGAAGGTGATTACGGGAGCCTTAAACAACCTCTCTCCAAATTTTGCAGGAGTAACAAGGCGAGATGAAGCCATCGTGACAAGGGCTGTTAGGCAGGGCTATCTCAGTCTCGGTCGTGATGTGACATGGGGTGTGCTGCTTGTGTAGCTCCCTTACTCTGCAGAACTCCCTGGGCAATTTACTTCTCTGATTAATCTGATTCCTTTCAACTTGTATGAAAGACGCCTTGTAGATTTTCCAGCTCTGGCAGTTTCTAAAACCAACATTAATAAAAGTCAGTACAAACGAGAAGACAGGCAGCCTGGGTTAGAGACTTTAGCTTGTGTTAGGCAGGAGGCCTGAGTGGGTGAACAAAACGTGGCTTCCAGCTTTAATGTTCATGTGCTTCACTGTGCTTCTGGGGGTCAGTAATCACTGAGGCAAAGCTGTGCAGAGGCATAAAATTATACCAGCTTTGGCCACTAAGGTGGACACCCAAAAAACTAGTGACACCAACCACTAGTACATTTGGAAACTAATCTACAGGATGCTTACAAGTAGATTTAACCTTTAAAAAGGACTTGAATCCATACTAAGCAAGCTACAGGAGGGACGAGTTTAGCCCTTTTTATAATACTCTTAGTCACAGAGTCAATTTAGGGACACTCAGGCCAGCCTTAGGTGCTTTGACACTTTAGTCAAACTGGGAAATGCCTGCCCTTCAGTTCTGAGCTGTTTGCAGAGTGAGCAACTATTAAACCTTTCACTGCCCCAGGTAGCCACTCGCCTGACAGAGGTGGCCCCAGGGCCCAGCACAGCTGCACCTGCAGGAACAGCATGAGCGATGGAACCAGCTACGCTGCAGACAAAACACACGGGTGATCCGTTCCCACCCCGCAGGCCACACACCATCATCAACCGGGATCTGGGAGGGACATCTCTCAGACCACCCTTCCTCCTGCCATGGGATGTACAACCCAGTCCGTTGGGTACCGTGCATCTTCTTCGATGCACCTATCACCAGTCCGTCAGAGAACAGAAGACAAACCAGGCTTCCAGTCTAGCCTCCCATGGCAATTCCCAGGTATGTGGGGATGAATGACATACAGTAACAGCAGGTCATCACATCTGCACTGACAGTGCTAAAAAATGGGGTCAGCAAAGAATCCAGAGGTTTTCCAGGGGTCTTGCACTCAGCAAGCAATTGCAAGTTAGCGTGTGATAGACTGAGAGGCCACATTGAGGAGACAGTTAATAAAAGCAGGACTAGAAGAATCGATGTGTTCTGACACACCGGTGACAGATTGGAGAGAGGGACAGATTTAATATCCTAGCATTATCCTTTCCCAGCCTAAGGGCCCTGAAATTGATTGAATAAATTAAAGTATTGCTGTGGATGACACTAGAGTTAAGGTCGTATCAGCACTTCCATCTTAACTCTCTATATCCTTCCCTTGGAGGTTTTCTTTTTCACATCTTGGCACAGAATGCTTACTCCTGTGCTACAATTCGGCCAAGAGGATCTCAGCTTCTGTGCAATTCTACTATTAGAATCTTCAAGGAGAGGAAAAAAAGGAAGAAAAGGAGGGAATTACAGAAAGAGGACGAGACAGATAGTTCTATCTGGTGTGTTTTTGCAATCAAAGGATAAAGAGGCCATGTCAGGCTACTCCTGAAACCACCATGTGCGCATTCTGTGTCACAGTCAATCTCTCTTTGCAAATAGTGAGCAGAAAAATAGAATTTGAAAAGAAAAATGTACAGAGAACTCACAAAAAAATAAAGCTGTAGGCCAAATTAATCTCTGTGTAGTTTCACTTGCATGCAAAATGATTCATTCTTTTGTTACTAAAAGCAGCTAAGGTAATTGCAGATGAACACTCTTCCACTTTTATTCTTTATTATCTCTTGGCAAGTCTCTCTCAGTCATCAATAGGATTTTATGTCACAACAAATCCAACTGCTTAAATAGAGTCAGGTGCTGTGACAGAATTGGGCCCTCCATTGAGCTGGTGCGATCATCAGTATTCCTGGGGCACCTCTCACCCTCATATAGAAGAAGTGGGTCTTGGAAAATGCTCAATATTTTCTTTAAAGCACTAGGCACATTCATCCAAAGGAAAAAACTAACCTCTGCCCCTCAGCAACGGTGCCAGGTCTCTTACAAAATGAGATTTAAAACTGCTCTGTATCATTTCATTTTGATAGGCTGTGTCATCGTCCAAACTCCTGCACCAGCCACCACTGGGTCACTACCATCTCACATATTGCCAAAACGCTACCCAGACATTTCTTTACACGCAGCTGGCTAACAAATAAAGGGGCCAGTGGCCCATGCTCTGAAAGCTGTGTATTACACAGAATAAAGATTGTGCAGAGCAAATGGCCTCTTCTGTGCAGTTCTTTGCATTAGTGCTTAACGTCACCCCCTCTAGGAGAATGTCAGCTCCACCAACGGCAACAACAAAAACTCGCTTTCTCTCATTTTAAAATTTCATTAAACTCACTGTGCACAAAGCTCCAATACTAAAAAGTGTGAGCACTCAGCACATCGCTCATTTTAGCAATTACCCGTCTGACCCCAACTCCCTCCTTATCTTTCCAGCAGCGTCTACAGGGCAGCAGGGAGCAGTTCCAGCCTTCTCCCTTTGTGAAGAAGCAGGTGCTCAGCAACTCCAGGCATTTCACCAGACAACACAACAGGGAAATTCACCACCCTTCCCTCATTGGCAACTGCCAAAAAGCAGAATGGTTCTGGATGGCTGCATCCCAGGATGCTCCGGGATAAATTTGCACATGAGAACGTAGTAGGTGCTTGCTGCTGCCTTTAATGGCAGTCACATGGCTAAAGCCCCAAAGAGCTGCTTGGAACATTTTGAAGCTTGGTTTAAAAATGAGGAAAATGCACATGAAACAGTTCAGATGAGCATTCAACAGAGATACAAGGCAAAACAACCCAGGACATTCAAAGCAGGCACATCAGTGTGCACCCCACTTTTACACCAGGCAAACGATATGGGTTAAAGTCAAAGTATCCGAGTCACCCCTGTATTAATCTGCATTTGTACCATCAGTTCATGGGGTTAAACACACCAGTGATTCAGGCTCCTGGTGTCGGCCTCCGTGGGGACTTCAATGACTCTGTCAACTTGTATCTCAGTCCACAGGCTGTTTGCCCATGAATTTAAATATAGATTGAACGTCACTGCCTCTTTCCACAAATCAAGGCTTCTCATTTAAAACATTACACTTGCATGTTAAATAGAGACTAATTAGCCACTCAAAGGGAGGACAAATCTAATTTGACTAGAAGGATATGGAGAAAATTAATGCAGCGCTGTGGCAGTATGGAAAAAAGCCTTTCACAGGGGTTAAAGCAGAATAGAACCTGTGACTTCTGTTCCTGCTTCTGATACTGGCTTCCTTGTATGAGTCCTTTACACCCTCCTGGTTTCACTGCTCCTTGGGTCATTGTTCACCTCTATAGACAAATAGCCACTCTGGTGCTCCAGCATCCTACACACATGGTGTGTTTGTGCAGAGGGACGCAGACTTCACATCTGTTGCGCCTGTATTTGTTATTTTTTAAATCACCGGCCAGAGTGGTAGGAATGAGCTTACAAGCCCTGCTTCCTGAGCAATGTAAATGGTGGATTTAATCTACTCTAACACAGCTATCACCCCCAGAAAAATCACACACCTTTTTGTGAATAATGGGAGCCTTCTGATGGGTTTCTCTAAATAAAACAGAGCACAGTTGGCTGAGCAATCTTTGGAGGCTACTCTGAACATCAACAGCTCATAGCATCCTCAGGCAGGGGAAGTTTATGAATCTCTCACTGGAAGTTAATGCACTCATTAGTTTTAGGCTGAGGGAGCAGATGGTGGCAGAGTTGCCTTTCCTTGGACACAGGTGGTAGAGTCTGCACTGCCCTTCATTAAAGGCTTTGAGACTGTTAAAGAAACTAGTAATTAATGTAAAGATCCACATAAAATGATTTCTCTCCTTCCACGAGGTCTGGGTTTCCCATCACACACAATGTCACTACTAAGTAGCCAACACAGCGCAGAAGCTGAGAGGAAGACGAAGGGAGGCAGGAGGAGAAACAAAATTCAGCTTCTTGGCTACAATTTTTATTAGAACCATACAAAATGTAAATCATGACATCTTGAAATAGGAAGCTCACATACTTTGGGGTATAGCCTCAGGTCTGAAATTCATCCCAGCCTGGGCCAGAGGCTTGCCAAGACTTGCAGAATTTTGGAGTAAACTTGGGTCCAGTGCAACACCATTCAAAGCCCAATTCCAAACAGAAGGTGTCAAATTTAAACCTGGCTTCAGTTCTGATCAGAACTCTGGGAATTCATCATTTCCCTCCAGAAGACTGGAAACAAGCCATTCTACAGCTGCTGTTGCTAAGCCAGGTGGAATTGGCGATTTCAGCTAATTATCTGTGTGGCTATTTCTGTTTGCTCTCAAAACAAAAATCAGGAGATCCTCAGCAAAGTGCAGCTGGAGGAGAATCAAAGGAGAGTCACATCTATATATATGCCCTGATCCTGACATACCCCAGACATGAACTAGTCTAACCACACCAACGCCTCCTTTAATGACAGAAAACAGCCTCTAACCTACACCCAGTTTGGCTCTGATTCACCTGAATCCTGCTAAGGACAACAAATCTTGACTGTTGATCATCCCCTGACACTGTATTTTTTTCAGGGCAGAACTTGGTTGAGTTCCTACATCCCCTGTGACGACCCTGGGAGCGTGAGCTTTTATCCACGGCAGCCTGTGTCTCAGTTGCCACCCTATTGCTGGGTGGTATCCATCGGGGATGCCTGCCCATGGAGGGAGACACGAGGAATTCTTCCTCCCTGCTCCAGCTCGCTGCTCTCCTCTCACCCAGCGTGCAGCTGTGATCTCAGAGACATGAGACACACAGAGAGTAACTGAACAGACTTGTTTTGGACCGAGGATCAAGTCGGTGGTGTTCAGCCAAACTCCCTTCACAGCCCAGTCTCTTGATGCTCCTGCAGTTACACCAGCAGCAAACCTAACTTTTTAACTGGTGTTTCTGTAACAGATTGCCCTATTGTACTGCAAACAATAAAGTGTGTTTCAGAATGCCAAAAAGCATCTAAAATGGCTGGGTAGCTCCTTGTATCCAGGGAACTTAACTGCAGCTGCACAAACTGATTTGAAAATTGTGTGATCCCAGGGTTCTTTCTTATAAAAGGTCTATAAAGGGGTTACGCTGGAGAAATAGCTTGAAGAATAGTTAAGTGGCAGGCTTGAAACATCAGACACTACTATCACCACCTCAGCTCTCATCCAGAGAGGTGAAGGCTAAGACTACAAAGTTCTGATGCTGCTTTGGGTCAGGCCCTCAAAACACTGCTGCTTCTCCAGCTATGCAACAGAGGTATGACATCTACGTTTTGTAAAGTTATTTGTTGGCTAAACTATCTGAACACTGGGATCTCTGTATAAGTACAAAGAAATCTTATCAGCCATTTGAAATCAGGCTTTAGGATTTAAAAACTCACCAGATTTTAGTAGCAGTATAAATGTTACCACCATAGCCAAGGCTCCTTCCATACTCTGTGCCCAAATCCTGTAGCTCTAAGAATCAAGGGAATGTTTAGTCTTCCATCTGTAATATTTCTTGCCTTTTAGGATTCATTGCTGACAGTAATTAAGTCTCATAAGGATGAAACTTAAATGAGCAGTAGCCTTTGGGGACGGTATTAGAGTGCTAACCGTGTTTGTGGTTTAAATATTAATGTCAAAGTGTAATTACCATCCGCCAAGTTTCAGGCTACTGTTTGAAAACACATTTAGCCAAGCAGGAAGAATGATCTGTACCAGTTGGAAGCTTCTGTACAGAAAGGATTAAAACTTAGAGCCAGAAGAATTTCTCAACCAGCGAAGAGCACAGGAGACATGCTTGGTGCGTGTTCTTCATGTAACCCCAGGGTGTGGTGGCTTCCCACTGCTGGCTCACTCCAGGCAGAGCTCCCAACTTCTTCACGTGGCATGGGGAGGCAGAAGCCTCAGCAGCAGCAGTGCTGCAATATCTCGTCTCAGTGGGGGCCATGGATGTTGTGTGTCTACCTTCCAACTGCAATGCAAGCTACAGCTGGGTCCCAGAGGAAAAAGCGTCATCAAATGGGATGCCACCGTCATTGTCTCCTTGTGGCCTCTTTGCTTATTCCTTGGAGCCTGGGCAAGGATCCCATTAAGTCCCCAAGATTCCTCTGGGTTTGAGCGAGGAAGCACATAAGTATTAGCTCACTTATCACATCTGGACTCCCTGTGCAGTCTTGTGCACTGATGGAATTCTCAAAGAACATTCAACATCTGTCAGATTTGAGCCTATGGAAGAAAAGTGTACAGATAGTAAGAGCAGAAAGGAAGAGAGTGGTGCATGCAAATGAAGTTTTGAATGGGAGAAAAGGATCCTGTGCGTGCCTGCACTTGCTAGGGAAAGGCTGTGTTTTAACAGAACCACAAATTGTGAGCCAGACACAGTAACATTCTACTCTTCCTCTAGGTCTTGAGCATGAAACAGGGAAAGGCTGTAAGTCATTTCACTTCATCTTTGTTCGTTTCAGACAAATAGAGCAGAAAAGTCAAACCAGAGAAATTGGAAAGCAGGCATGAAATGGAACTGCCTCTGTAATGGCTCGGTTAGCCTGGCCACTGGTTACAAGCATAATCACATATAAGCTATTCCCAGCACTCCCAAACGTTTGTGTGGTGTTAAAAGTGTGAACAGGAGAAAGCAAGAAAGTAGAGAGCTAACGCTAACAAATCTTGCAGAGTGTTCCCCAGAATTAATTCCTTTTTCCTGCACGCTGCTACTCTGTCCCTCCAGGGCCAGGTTTGCACAAAAAGATCTCCCCTCTCCCAGGGAAGCCAGAGTGTCCCTGTTCAGGACCTCCTTCTGTTAGAAATTATCCTTGTGCCCGGGTAGGATCAGGTGATCCCTATACCTCAGAGCTTTGCACAATAGATGAGGGGTTAAAGATGATTCCTCCAATGCTGCCCGATGCCTTTGGGGACAGCAGAAGTCTGAATGGCCATGCAGGCCTGGTGGGCCACAGATAAATCTTTCATTCTGCATCTGTTGTAAATCCCAAGAAATCCAATGGGATTTGGCAATTTAATCCAGCCAGGCTTTAGATGATCAAAAGAATTTCTTCAAGTCAGCAGCATTTACGATGAAAGCTAGCCAAAACCTCAAAATACAGTCCCTCAGTGGGATGAAGCCATTATTCTTTCTTTTTGAGTTTATGTGTCTTTATTTTTATCATCTCTCTGAGAGGAGGGGGAGGAAAGAAGGAAAAGTAAAGTTTAAGAGCACAGATAAATTCTGCCTTGCTCACTTCTGCCCTGAGACACAGCTCTCTCCAACCTCTCAGTGACACATTAGCCTTCCGAGAGATTGATCAATAGCTGGATTGCTGGGAAAGTCTCATTGCCAGTGCCCTAATGACCAGAGAAACCTGCCAGAGGAACTGCAAAATTAACTCTGGTTCTAAATAATTAAGGGTTAGGTGAGTATTTTCTTCCATCAGCTATTTCAGCTGGCACCCCAGCCGCAGATTCCTCCCTGCCTTTGATGGAGGGGCTGTACCTTCAGCTGCTTTGGGATGTGACACTGCACCTCCTGTTCAGACAATCTGGTCTCCAGGGTTCTGTTTCTGGCTCTCTTCTGGCAACATGCAGGATCTCACACAAACCTGGTGCATGTTTTAGGAGGAAATGTAGTAATCCAAAACGGACAGCCTCATTTGGAAAACGGAGCCTTCCTCTCTCCTGCCTCTGTTTCCCCACCCTGTACTATGCCTTCCTGCTCTTTGGAGAGTGCGAGGGATCTTTGCTGATGTTTGGTGAGGGGCCATGGAGAAGGAATGAGCTAGGAGGACAGTCCAGGACAAAGCATTACATTGCCAAGCAACACATACATGATCTGTCTGCCCTGCTCTAACTTTATGCTGGGTCAGGTATTGCTTGTCCTCCCACAAGAAATGTGTATGCTGACATACAAGTGTAAACTGGCATAAACTCTGAGCTGTGTGCACAGGCTAATCCAACAGAAACGCAGCCATGTGTAACAGGGTGCAAAAACATAATTTGTCCTGCCAGAAGAACCAGGATTGTGTTGATCTTGTACAATGATTATTATGTGAGTGTCCCGGGGTCTTGCATGCATTTGTGCTAATAGAGACCAATGGAGCTAGGGCCAAATCATGCTTCTGATGAGATGTAAAAGGCTTTTCAATTTCAGTGGAAACCACTAACAGCATCTAACAGAGATCAGAATTTAGATCAACTCTCCCTGATTCTGGAAAACAGGAAAAAAAGCAGCACATCATTAAAACAGAATCTTCCACAATAAGCAGAGCTCATTTGTCTGTTAGTGCAGGTGACAATCCATCAGGCCGTCACCTGCCTTGACAGCTGTCACCTCTGTGACACCAACACATTTAGAAAGTGCAGTGTTTCCTGTGCTGCTCTCCCGTGCTCATGTCCTAGTCACCACATTTAAAGCCTTTTGCCAGCTCTTATGTGCATTTGATATTCACAACTACCCATCTAGGTCTTTCGACTTCACCCTACAACATGCCTTTTGCTGCCAATATTCACTTGAGATTGATTTGCTAGACAGATTTTTAATGCAACAGTCATTGGGGTGGGAGTTCTGGGACAGGGCCTCTTCTGATGCGATTTGGAAGAACTCCAGATGCCCATTTGCATCACCTAATGCCCAACCCCTGTCATTTCAATTTTTCACTGCATCTCTCCTCTCTTCTTGTTCCTGCCTCTTCCATACAAGTTGCAACCCTCCCTCCACACTTCTACTTGTTTATTCCTTTTACAGCTTCTTTCTTTCAAACACAAATGCCCGATAACTACTGTCGCCAGCAGGAAATGGGGATACCAGGCCAGGCACACTAAAAGATGTTGCCTCCAACACTTGTGCTGGAGTTACTCCTACATGTACTCTGAACATAAAACCAAGAATTCCAATGAGGAAAGTGGCCACCATCTCTGAAGGGAGGGACAGAGTGTTTCATTCAAGAAATGAAATCCTCAAACCCTATACTAAAGAAAAGAAAGGAATCCTTGAGCCTGCAGAAAGGGAAGCTGCAATGCAGGGCGGTTTCCGTCATTAGAGCAAAGAAGGCCCTTGACATCAATCAGACAGATTTTGCTTTCTCTGATATTGGTACAAATCCAGGATAAACGCCATGATTTCACAGGGATTACTTCACATTCATGCTGATACAAGTAGTATTAAAATTTGGTTTCTTACTGTTAGGACGAGTATCCTGCAGCAGAACATAACACTGTGCACCTGCTGCTGCTGTGGTTCCAAATTACAGATAAGTTTATTGACCACAGATCAGTATGACATTTTATCAATTCTTTTTCCTTGTTCTCTCTGCCCGTCTCTCCAGGTCTCATTTGTAGCCAAGGGAAGGGGAAAGAAACAGCATCAGCGATTTCTGTCTACAATGAAATACAAACTCTTCTTCCCAAGCTTTCTGGCAAAGCAAAACCTGGCTAACTGGCTGCTTTCTCCCCTTCTCATGAGAGTGACAAACATCTTCCTGACTACTGCATCGGGCAGAGATATAAACTCTTTGCTGAAAGATGAAAAAAACTCTTTGATGAGCTGGTGTATCATTCGGGTGTTCCCAGAGCACTGCGGCTTGTGACTGTGACAGACACTCGCTGGCCTTCAGTGTGGGCTCTGGAGAGAGTCCAGCAGTATCTTTGCACTGGAGCATGTTCCAGGTTCCTGTTGAAACAAATGTGTGCTGCACACCGCAGCCAATCACGGTATAAATCACTGAGAGAGAGTCCCAAGCCTTTTACTCCAGGAATACAGCCTCTGCAGCTTAAGCTAAAGAAAAATTTCTTGAGCTGACTGCCTTAGTAATTCCCTTGCCTTGCCTAATTTGGTAGGGACAGATGGATGGACATTGGTACAGACACACATCACTGCATTTCTGGTTTCTGCATACGAGTCCTGAGCATCCCTATTGCTTTAGCAGCTGTATCACAGGGAAGACCAAGATTTTCCTTAATTATCAGTTTCATATTATCACCCTTTTCTCCTGTATTAGATCATTTGACACTTCTTCCCACTCTGTGGGATTCCCTGATATAATCTACTAAGTACAAACAGCTACATCTACAATGTTAATTGGTATTTATGCTGCAAACACTGTGTAACTACATGGTCATTTGCAAGTTCCCTTAGATCAGTCGTTAATGATATTTAACATTGTCAAGTTATTACATCCATAATTGATACACATTTCAGAGCGTTCAGGTCCCCTGATGAAAAAGCAACCCAGAAAATTTAAGCAGTCCTGCCTGTGCCTTGACATTATTCCAACTGGATGGGATTGCTGCAGAATTCAGCATTCCCTCATCCTGTAAAAATGAGAACTAGCAACTGATTTATCCTGCTACCGTCACCTGCAATGCAACTGGAGTCTGCCTGCAGTGAGTACCTGAGCCAGCTCCAGGCAAGCACACAGCAGCAACAGAAGCGTAGATTGCAGTAGGGGCTGCCCATGCATCCCAGGTCTCTGGGGTGTGTGTGGCTCCCCTATGCTCACACCTATCCCATTGCATCCTTCTGTGACTGCATTCCCATGGCATTCCATCTGCTATTGTTACCTAGAAAAGCTACATGAAAGATGCAATGCTAGGTTCCCTCCGATATAACGCCAATCCAAGACTTCAGATTAGACAAAAACTTTATTCTGCCCAAAGTCCTTTGGATGAACAGCACTTTCGTCAACACACTTCTCATTAGTTTAGTTCTGTTTGGTGTTTTATGGAATCGGAGACTAGACTTTACAAATTGTTGCAATGGTGGAAAGGAGAACAGTTTTCATGCCGACCCCCTGCCATGGACAGAAGTATACTACTCCTTCAGCTCTTTGCCTACAATATACTTGGCTACCAGGATGTTATTCACAGGATTATCTAATTACCTCCCTAATTGTGTCTTGGAAACATCTTCTAAAGATGTGTCTTCAGGCTGGAGCAGTTGGGGATGGCAGTATTGCATCTTCCCTGCCAACTCCCCCCTGCCTGCTCTCTCCATATTTGTCTCCTCTGTAAGAATAAAAGAGTATCTCCGATGCATTTAGTCACTCTGTGCCGGTGACTGCTACCATCACTTTAGTGATAATGAGAATACCAGATCCCCAGAGATACAGGGATGGCAAAACTTTGTTAGAACAAGGCAGAACCTGTTTTCTTTTGTTCCTTCTGACTCTGCTGCATTTCTGGATTAGGAAAATGTATCTGGGGAGTCATTTCTCCATTTTCCAGGAATTTATACAGTGAATTTGTACAGTTCCACCAGAGACTCACATGCCATTGTCAGTAACCAAGAGACACAACTTCATGCTCAGAGAGCTCAGGGCAGCGCATGGAACCATTCTGGCAGCTGGCCACAGTTCTGAAATAATAATAATGAAAAAACTGTGCTTGTGACAGGACTGCAGACCTAAGGAAATCAAGATGCTATTGATTCCAGCTCACCCTGTTCTCATTACAGTCTGCTCTGCTAGTGGCATCAGGAGTTCTGACAAAATCCATCATTACTGGCCAGGTAAATACATCTTTAGGTGGTGTAAATCAGCAGCACTTGCTACGCCAATTTATGCTGGGCGTGAATACAGACCACTCTGGTATTTGTTATGTGCAGAGAAATGGTGTATGGGGTCAATACAGAAAGCTCCAGTACGGCTGAGGCTTGCAGAGCATTTGTTTAACTAATCAGCTACACCATGCAATCAGTGTCTATTTTTCCACTCATAAATAGGCATGCATGAGGGGAAAAAAAAAAGATTGTTAAATACTCATACAGCAGGTTTTAACAAGCCTCAGATTTGAGAAGAAAAACACAAGTACAAATAAAGCTTCCCAGCTGCTTATGATTTTTTTCTTGCGGTTGAATAAATAATCACCTTTGGCTAATTGAGTAAATACAAAACAGAAATGGCAACTCAACAAAGCACCAAAGAAGCCCAGCACTTTCAGGAGGAATTCCCCAAGAAACAGCATATGCGGAGGCAATGAATTAAATATTCCTCTCAGTTCCTCTAGATGTGAGAGGCAACTAAAAATTTGAAATAATGAAGTAAAGAAAGAAACATTTCATTAATAAACTAAATGAAGAGACAAGAGCATGGCAGAGGGAATGTTTTCCAGATGCCTCACCTTGGAGTCCTAAATAAAAGCTAAACAAACGGCCAGAGATTACCCAATCATCTCCACAGTGGTTCACGTTTTAAAGCAGGTCTGCATGCAACAGATTTACTGAAGTGCACTGAATAAAATACCAGAGATACCTTGGAGGGGGGATTACCGCAAGAGAGGGAAGGAAAAGGCAATATGACATTGTTTTTCCCCACACAGGGAAATGAAAACAGAGAAAGACATTGCACGGTTTGAAGCCACGGAACTGAGCTGGTGGCAATGCCGGCAGCTGGTGCATTCACCATTAAACCACAGTGCCTCCTATTTCCACCCCTCTTTCTTGTTTTTCTTAGCAACATCAAGCTCAAAACCACTGCCAGACTGGGAGTTGAGCTTATGAATCACAGAAAGGATATGGTGGTATAATCTTTTTCAACCCATCTTCTCGTAAGGGAGTTTCTATTGGTTTAACATCCCTCCATGGTCTTTATTAGCAAACAAAATGTGAAGTACTTCACATGCTATGTGTGAATTCTTATGAAGGAGGAGAACATCAGCATAAGATAGATATGTCAGCTGGGAGGTCTAGGAGATTGGCTATAAGAATTTTAAGGAGCTAATTTCAAGAAAACAGTAATCAAGGGAAGCTGAGAGGGTGGGAGAAGATCATAAAAAGAAGCAAGCTGCTTCTCTCAGCAGAAGGAACTGGGTTGATATGATTCTCTGAGGGTCCCAGATTGGCTGCACCAGTTCTATAAACTTTAGGTATTCCAGCAAGCCAGCTACCAGGAAGCTGCATTTTTAGAGATTATGATTTGCTGCAGATTAAGTACCCACATAAATCCTGTCAGCTGGAAAAATGGCTTGTTTGCTTAAAAGAAAATTACGTAACCGAGAAAATCCAATTTTTCCTTTCTCCAGTTTTTTTCAGCTACAGCATTTTAACAATGAAGCTGAGTTTTACAATGAGTGTTAACAGACAGGCCAAAATTACTAAGTTCTGCTAACATTAAAGCCATAAAGAGATCAAACTATCCCCAAAGACCTGCTTCTCCATTACAGCAAAATCCAGCAAGCCTTTTGTACCTCCATCACTCCAGGATAGCAGAGCACTCGATTACACTTGGCACTCACATGAGCTCTCAGAAGATTTGTGTTCACGGCAAAGTTCATTTGTGTTATAGCTCCAGTGTACTCATTAATCTGCCTCCTGTCTAGGCATAAAGCCCCATTGTTTCTGTATTGTGGTGTTAATAGCTCAAACTGATTAACAGAGAAAATGAGCACAGCTTGTCTTAAATAAAGGTAAGGAAGTTGAACAATATAATTTAGTTCTCTTGGCCTCCCTGAAAAAAGGAAGGAAAATGTGAAGTTTTGGTCAAGAAGAAAGAGGGTCTCAGCATGGTCTGGGTTCCAGCCATAGCAAGAGTTAAAATGGACAGATACAGTGAGTTAGAGAAGGAAATAAATCATGGGGGCCAACTGATGGGCCAATGTAACTCACATTGCACTTCCAAATCCACTGGCACAAATACTTGAAAATAATGAGGTTGAATTTTCATAAAAAGGAAGAAGGTATGGTCTTCTGGACTATTTTGAGATACTATCAGCTCTAAAAGTCCTCCAGTAATCTAGTCTGCATAGGACAGTGCGTAGCATTTCAGCCAGATATTGCTGCACAGAGTCCAAGAGCCTGTGGTTAGCTTAAAGTCTTCCATTCAGAGGGACCACTAAGGTGAAACCCTGATTCTATTGAATCTGGTGCCAAAGTGTTCAGTAATTTCAGTGGAAAACTTCTGCTTGAGTCTTGATTTACTGATTCAAAGTAAAAGAATTTACCCTAGTTCTCGACTCTGCTAGCTCTGGGCTATATTCTGCGTATTGAGATCAGTAAGGACAGCTCACCAGGGCGAGCACTGGGCAGATCAAAGCTTCAGGTTTCCTCATATCCTTGACAAAAAGACCCCGTCAAAAAAGTTATGCCTTGCTGTGCTCTGCTGAAGATGCACAAAGGAGGAACAAAGCTCATCCCATTCATTTTCTTGCCTGCCTGCAAAAAATTGGTAGTTCTCTCATCAGACATCTGTGTGTGTTGTTAAAACGCCCCACAAGCTCCCCTTAGGTGCCAGAAAAATGCTGAAGGGCCATTGTACTCACATCTGCACAATGTGCACTGCTCTGGAATTGTGAAGGTGCCCTTAGAAGAAGCAACTTAATGTCTGTTAATATAGAATTGAAATCACAGGAAACCATCCCTTTCACCACTCTATTTTCTATGCATCCTCCCCACTCTCCTCCTGTTCATCCATCAATCTCTGTACCTCTCTCTGCTTTTCTGTCCTTTTTGGTGCATAAAGGCTTTGCTCAGATGACAAAAACCTATGTTCTTCCAGTCTCTGGAATGAAAGTCAATATAAAACAGCTCCTTATCTCCAGCTTTAGTTTTTTATACCTTCAAGGGTCTTTATTTTATTCCAGTAGCAAATTTTAACTGACAATTACAGCCATTGATGTGGATGCAAGGTGCTTAAAACCTGCGTTTCCACTGCAGTAATCCAGGCGGAGAGTGGAAGCTAGACAAAGGCTGCCTAAGAAGGCACCTGTCAATGTGTTCAAAGGAGGAGGCTGGGGAGAGCGTGCACATAAGTACTAGCCATTCTCTGAAAAACACGGGGCCTTTTTCTTCCTGTTCCCCCCCCTTTCCAGAGCTCCAGATTTAACAACCACAGTTTGGAAAAACCACATACAGGATGTAAAGCATGAAAGTACAGCTGCAGAGGTTAAACCAGTCATAATTATGACGTGAAACAGTGCTGCCTTTACAAAGAGAAAAGGATTTACAGACAAACAGCAAGTCTTCTCCGTTAAACTAAAACCAAACCTGATTTCCTGACAGTCTATTTGAAAACAGATGGTGATGATGCTTCTCCTGTAAGGCAAAATTCTGCTGTTCGGAAATGTAGAAGATGAAGGCTTTTATTTTGTCTTGTGACATGGAAATTAATGTGAGTAGATGAGGATTGCTGAATGCAAATTCCTCAAGGGGGAAGAATCACTTATCTCCAAGAATATGTTCTGCTCAGCATCCTCTGGCAACACAGATCTTTGGAGCCAAGCCAGATGAATCAGGGGAACGGCAATGAAGGGAAAGCCTTGCTCTTTCAGGTAGTGGTTCCATTCAGCCAGCAGTGATCACCGCCCCAGGGTTCGCTGAGGGCCTCAGGTCAGACAGATTGGTGCTGTCTCATGCCACAAAGCTACAGAAAGCCACAGAAACAAGTTCACGTCAATAATTCCAGGGCTGACCCTTCTAAAAGCACTTCTGGAGTTTTGACTTGACAGAAACATGACAGAGATCCGCACTGCTCCACCCCGAGCTGTGATCTCTGCACTGTAACAGCCTGGCACTGGAGCTCATGGGTGCAAATTCTGACACAGCAGCTCCCCTGTTCTCAGAAGAAAACCTTGACTGATGGTAAAGGACAGGCTGTATCCAGCCCACCCAACTCTGGCATGTAAGCCACCCTGCGTACTTTCTTCTCCTGGCTCTGGGACATTCATACCCCCATAATCTAGACAGGAGCCTGTATGATGCTAGGCAGCACTGAAGAGTATGTGTGTCCCTCTCTGATGGCAAGTGGCTGCAGTGGCACCTGATCAAAGGCTATTCACACACACATGCTCTCTGGCAACCAAACTAAGGCACCAGTTGCTGACTTAACTGAATCAACATCGTGAGGCTGAATCAGCCACATGCTGGCACTGTAATTCTAATTGTTTTCAAATACACATTGTAATAAAAGTCTAATTAGCACACATCTCCAGCTGCTGATGGCAGGTAGGATGGTTTTGCGTTGGTGACACAAGTAATGAAGGACTACACACGTTCACTTGCTGCCTCTGTGACACACTTCTTCACACCATGTTTTGTTGGTTGGTGGTAGAGGTTTTGAACAAATGCAAGAAAACAAGAAGAAAAAAGCAGGCTGACAAATTGCATGAGATATAATATATAGATTAGAACCCTGGGAATGCAATCCAGCAGAGAATATTTACATAACACATGACTACAGAGCTCTGAATCAAACCTGATCCCCATGTGCTAACGAGCATGCAGGCGCGCACTCGCTAACCAGTGTGGCTGCATATCCCCAGTTTGCAGAAACGTGCAGCCATTTGCAGACGTGCACACCGGTCTAGCCTGCAGCACACATGAAAGCACCTTTATGTGTGAACCCACACATTCGCACCCAAGCCTGCATGTAGTAACCCAGTAACACGCAGACACCCCCAACCCCAGCACATACCACCAACCAGACACATTTGCTCTAACACGGCATCAGACGTCAAGTCCACGCTTCAGGCTCTTCTTGCCCAGCTGTACGAGCCAGCGGTGGGGGGGTGTGACTGGCACCACGGTATTGCTCAAAAGGTTGTTGCGGACTGCTGGGAAAGGCTGCAGTGGGAGAGAGAAAGGGAACACTGGCCTTCTCCCAGCACAGGAAATACTGCACCATGGGAGGGGGAACATCAGCATGCTGAGGGATGCCTGGAGTTCTGGATATGCTGTTCCTGCTTCCAGTCCTACTGAGTACAAAACACAGCAGGCCCGTGAACTATTGAGCTTGTGTGGTGACCTCTACAATTTGCAGCAGCTACTGCATACATTATTAATGCCACTGTCTGTGCCAAGAGCTGACCCTGCTCCCAGCCAGGGTCAAGATCCATTAATTATGCACTGTGAATTAATCCAAACTGGGTGAACACAGAAACAGAATAATTTGCCATTGGGCCAGTGAGGAGATGCCCTGAAGATGGAGTAACTTGTGGAAACACGAGCATGTAACACCCTTGTCACACACAGCACATGAATAAATGGTGAAGCACTTGCCAGCATAGCCACCTCCATTTCACCCTGGAATCTAACGTGTTATTGTGAAGGCAAACACAGCAGAAGCAGTGTACAAAAGGGAGCGTAGCCCCTTCCCCAGCCTACTGGTCATTCCATCGCTGCATTTGTCTGAGCCAACCAGAGCTATGTACACAGAAGGGAGCCAATTAGCAGCTGATGTGAATGGTTCAGTGGAAAGTTATTATTTAAAAGCTAGTTAAGATAATTAGGGGGCAGTTTAATTAAAACACCAACTTAAACACAAAATGAATGCAGTAGCTTTCAAGCCCAGCAGGACGCACAGCTAGCAGATTCCCCTGGGAGGCTGCTAATTAGTGTTTGTAGTGACTGCAAATAATAAATAATAATAATATTCTCGTAAGTCTTAGAATTATTAGGAGCTTGGTTCTTTTCTGTCCAGTGCATGCCCACTGCTCAATCCCTACTGCATGCTCAGATAGTCTGAATAAGAGCATCTGCAGGATATTAGAAAATAAGAAAGCTGTAGTAGCTCAGCCTAAGTTTTTGAAGGTCTTTGTTTCCATTTAATCTAACTACCCCTGACAGCAGAGAGAACACTGCTGGAATTCCCAAGAAGCACGCCACCCAGCTGGCCACATTGCAGGTTTGCTGGTTTTTGCTGCTTGTCAGTTCTCATACAAGGACCACTGCCATGAACAGGTTCTTTATGACCAGGAATTGAAAGAAAGCCTTATTGTTTCTTATTCTGAAGTCAGAAGTGATATAACCCAGGAAAAACTGTTCCCGGGTACACAGCTGCAGAGTCCTGGTGCTTCACTAAGAGATGTACAGCAACCCATGCAGGGCTCAAGCCCATCTCTGATACTGTGCACCAGAGTCTCCACAGACGGATGCATCACTCTCTTCCCTTTTTAGAGTTCTGCGAAGCTCTTGCTGTAACACTGCAAATGATCTGTTTCCGATCTCGGTGACGCTGGCGTTGATCAGAAGCATCTCTTGCTCTTTCACTCTGCACAATGCTGCAGGCAACAAGACTGTGAGTGACGTTACCAGACAAACAGGGGAAGAGGTGAGACCGCTGCAGCACTGCGGGGGGCATGCAGGTGATTCATCCATCTCAACAGCTAAAACCAGAATTCTCCAGCAACTACAGAAGGAGATGCTCCATCTCACACAGGAGATAATTGCCAGGCTCCAGCAGAGGAGGGGAAGGTCTCTGCAGTAGAAGAGATGGTGCTCTCAGGAGCACTTGCAAGGCCACGAGGAACACGAGTGCCAATGTTTTCTCAGCTGAACGGAGCTGAGCTGTGTTATCTAATTCCTGAGCTATAGATTCCAAGTTGCCCAAGGGGAGGGGAATGCATTAATTACTTATGAATCAATTGATCTGCTGCTATTTCAGGAACATCTATCTAACGGCTCTGTAATAGAGATGATTCCCAAACAGCAGCTCCCTCACTGAACACAAGTTCCCCCTCACCTCTCCCCCCAAAGAAGAGCAGGACAAGACCCTGCAGTACAGGGAACTTCCAGGATATAGGGCAAACTCCTGCCAGGTACTGGCCTTGTCTGTTCTTCACCTCGTTCTTGCATCCCAGTTCATATCAGTGCAAAGCAGTTGCGAATGGACACCACTGGGAGTGAGATTGTGTTGCACCTATCTCACCCTGCTAAAAATGATGAAAGCAGATAAAAAGCAATAAAGAAGTGGGTCCAGGGGCTGCTTCCCTTGGTGGGATATATTCCACAGTGTCATAATCAAAATTACAGGGAAGGAAGGTGATCTCTGCCTCTCTCTACACACATACATGGAAATATACATCCACTTCTGCTATGGCCAGAAGCAAGGACCCAGACCTTCATGTGCAATGAGCATGCATCACAGAAGTCCTCAGCAGTTTCCAACTAAGTAGCGTGGCAGACAGCTGCAGGACTGGGGAAAACAAATATGTGTTTTATAACCTACTTGCAGCCCTGGGCTGTTTTAATGCTTTTGGGCAGCCCCGGCATATTGCATCGTGGGCTGTTTTAATGCTTTTGGGCAGCCCCTGCATATTGCCTCTTGTATTTTACACTGGCAATACTATTCTATTTTGAAATGCATAAGCCAGTTCTTTTTGCATCAGAGTCCCCTGTGGCTTCCTCCTAGTTTCATCTCCCATACGACTTGCAAGTGCATTAAAGTGCTGAGGTTAAAATTGCTAAAAAAAAATATGCAAACAAGAATCTTGGCATGCAGTAGACGACACTCTGCTCAGTAATGAGCCTGGGCCACTATGACAGAGTATGAAATCACTCCTTCAGTGTGGTATAGACCTTCCCAAAAGCCACAGTTCAATCTGGGCAGTTGCTAGATTTCCAACAAATACAGAGCACGTCATAAGGACAAAAGTATATATTTTTTCTGTTTATCACCCCAGACCAGATCCTCAGCAGCTGTAAGTCTGCACATGTTAAAGATCAATGGCCCATTGCCAGTTTACATCCACCACAGCCTATGCACAATGGATCCGGTGGATCATGAATGCTGGGCTCTGTGTAGGAAGCATACATGGATTTCTTTCTGAGACATCACCATTGAAACATTCTGGCCCTGGAAGTGACCCTTTCCACCACTGTACAATAATCAAACCCTCTGCCTGTAAAGGGCTTGCCCTGCTCCACTGAAGCCAGTGATAAACTCCTATTCAGCTCCTCTGGATTTAGAATCAGGCCTAAGTCAGCATGAGGAATTGAGAAATATCTGAGATGTGCTCTTGGAGTACCTTACCTTGCACCTGCAAGATGCCAGGAGCTGAACCATCATTTAATTAAAAGCTGTGTGAATATGGCCTGGAGATCCTAGTTTGGAAATTTAAGGCAGAAGTTTCCATTTTGCTTGGCACTTCTTCTCTAAGAGATGCTAAAGTATTTCTGTCATTCAATGAATGTACATCTCTATTCTGAAAGAAGTTCAGAGGCAATTTAGTTTCACCAGAGTAGCCTTCTTTTGTAGGTACATCTAACACAACAGGAATACCACTCGTCAAAGTCTTTCTGTTATTCTGTGTGACTGAAGCACAATTGTGTACCAGCATACCATTCCTATCTTCAGCTTCTCTCCTAAATAATTAAGTTCTTTGTCAGTCATCAATTCTCTCAGTGTAAGCAGGGTCAAAGGTAACCTGTGCTCAAGTCAGATTTGGGAGGTACATTTACAGGAAAGAATTTGCCCATGATGGTCAAAATGTGCAAGGAAAGCTTTCCAGTGGCTTTCTTGCTAATAACAATCTGTCAACACTTATCAAACTTACATCTAATCATCTCATCTGTAGTGTCTTTTATTTTAGCAAAACATCAAACTAGAGGATATTAAAGAAAACATCTAGTCTTGCACAGATCTTTTCAGCAAAAGATATTGAAGCTTTTTTATGCAGAAAGTGTGTATCATTACAGCCATTTTATAAACAGGAAAATGAAAGCACAGAGGGATTAAACAACTTGCTCAAGGTATTAGAGCAGATTACTGGCCAAGCCAGAAACAAAATCAAGTGCCTCAAGTGTTGATCCAATGCCCTGGATGACACCAGGTAAAGATCAGCTCATTCACCCTGAACACAACCATTTCTCAGATGAAAAAAATGTGTGTTATGAGCACTGCATACCGATGTTACACGGCAATTTAGGACAACTGTGACTTAAATGGTGTCTCTTTTTTGTGCCGTCCAATTCAAAATCCCATCCCATGGTACACAGCTGGCAAACACCTGAATTCAGATTTGATCAGGACAATAACACGATCTGATTGCTAGCAAAGCCTGTTTCAGCAAGTTGCTAGGGTTTCTGGTTTACTCTCATCCATCTATCAGGGCTCCCAGCAACACAAGGGCTCCGAGCCAGGAACTGTGTTGATCTGCCCTTGTGCTCAGTGAGCAGTGATGGTTTGGAGAGGGAGGCAGGGGAGCAGCTGCACCGAGGGACAGTGGAGTGACAGGGCAAGCAGTGAGAACACATAGAGCAGCTGCGGCTTCAGTCCGGGAAGTGCTGCAGCTGCACACAGCTAGGTGCTGAGGGGTAGCAAAGCGCTGATCAGAGGGACTGAGGCAGAGGCTGAGAATAGCCGTGGTTTGGGCCAAAGACAGAAGCTACAGAGCTGGTGGCAAGGAGTGAAAAGAAAGGGCTGGCCTTGATCTCCATGCTGTCTGAAGTACCCCTATAGGAAACTGTCAGGATTAGAGGGTTAATAAAAGCACTGTGCCTTGTGGCCCACAGCTGCTGACTGAATTGATCCAGCTTTGCCGGTAGTGACTTGCTGTGCAAGCACAAGGCATGCATGAAACACTGGTTCAATGCTGCCCTAGAAGGCAGCGTGCCAGGTATTGTACCTAGCGACAGCCACGGCAGCAGCTCTTGTTCAGGAGAAGCAACGGCTGAAGGAGAAGCAAAGGAACTAATCACTGGGGATCTAAATGAATCCAAATTGCATTTGCATTTCATTTAGATTTAGTAAGATAGTTATTGTTTGTTAATTACCTGCCAATTGATTACTGCAGCAACATATTTATTGAAGAGGAACAATTCAGCTGAAAATGCATATCCTACTGATCTAAATTGAATTAAGCAGATTCAAAGGGATGTAGCGTCATGGAGCATACATCTCCAGTCTGATAGATGGAAAAATTTCTACAATCTGGAAGAAAAGCTTCTCTGTTCCACAGCACCCTGTGCCCAGGAGGAAGGATCACCGGGAAGGATTTGTGTGTAAGATGCCGGAAGCCTATGTATGAGCCTGCAGACCCTGAAAGCCACAAAGCCATGCTCTGTGAGGAGCCCTTGTAGTGCCATACAGCAACTTTTGCCAAGAAGAGATGTACACACAAATGTGCAAACATACAAATAAATTGAAAAACACACAGAAACTCACTTCCAAAACTGGAAGCTGAAAACATGACAGCCATTGTTCCCATCTCATTGATCTTTCCAGTAAAGAGCAAGTCCTCACTTCTGTAAGACTCCACAGAGAGCTGAAAAAGCAGGTGGTCTGGCAAAAGTCACCCCTACAAAAGGTGAAGGAAAGGCAGAGGTCACAGTTTTTGCCAGTTCTGGAAAGGAGATGTAGGGTATGTGGGGATGGGGGAAAATTAAATCCCATCTGATGAGTATGAGAAACTAAATGATCCACTTCATGACAGTCTTCACACACAAGCAGCTGCAAATCAGAGGACTGCTCCAGCCGGGAAATGTCAATTGTATGGAAATGTCATCTTCATTGCAGAGCTCTCCTGGGGCTGCTGGAAACTGCAACTCAACTGCATTAATTTCCATCCCTCTTTCTTTGTCTCATTTTCTTTTCATTTTCAATCTTTTAACCTTTATAAAAAAATTAAAAAACAACCATCTTTTCTGCATTCAGTAAGATTTTGTAGCTATAATTGTGCAGAAAGGTTAGAGTTTCAATTAGAAAGGTCACTCCAGGATCATTGTGCAGCTGGATTCACATGCTACCTGCTGTTTAGGAAGTTAAAGATAGCACTGAATAGTCTCCCGAGCCAGGGCTGACACCTCCAGCTTCTTCAGTCCCACCAAAAATAAACTTTCCTTCCTTACTTTACAAATAGTGCAAAGCCTCACAGCTCTCAGGAGATTTCAACAGGGAACGTTGTAACTTAACTTCAAATTGAAGACAAGATCAAGAGGAGGAAAAAATGTATACAGCCAAAGACAATTCCCAAAGGGAGGCCACTGCACTCTTGGGGGTGACTGTCTCCAAAGCAAGGAAACTGGTGGAGCTCATGCCACCTCCAAAGCACCCACAGCATGAGACAGGGTTACATGCAGGCTTCTCCAACCTCGCTGTCTAGGCTCCCATCTCCCATTTCCTGCATTCTCCCATTCCTTGCCCCTACCCTAGCTAAACTCTTAACTTGTTTCATAGGAAAATAGATTAATGTATTCTCCAGTGCTGAAATGAGGAAGGAACAACAAGGTGCACAGAGGGGACAAGCGTATGGCTGGTCAGAAAAGAGGGATTACGTGAATTACAATTGATTTTCCACTGTTAATGAACCATGAAGTGCTTGTGATTGCATCTTGAAGAGATTTATAATTATTCATCGAATCTCAGAAGATAATTAAACTTCATTAAACACAGACATGACAAGCTTGCATAGTAAAGAATAAACCCCAGAGCAGGTTCCTGATAGAAGAGGGAGCTACAGTGTTGGGAGATGATGAGAGGAACCAGAGGAAATAAAAGAGGGGTTCTTCACTGAAACCAGGTTTTGTCCAAACACGAAATTGCTGTGTTTTTTCACCTCTTCTTCCTTTAAGGGTTCTTTCCTTTTCTTTCACACATCATAACCATACCACCGCCTTTCCCTGACATTAAGAGTGCCTTATGTAATACACTTACCTATTCTGCTGCAGCCGCTGTGTGAAGATGTTCTCGTGCTTTAGAGCTAGTGGGGACTGGTCTTCTTGCATATTTATCAAAGTGTCTGTCATATATAAAACACAGATTGGGGAAGGAGCTGGGCAGAAGGAAGAGGAGGCAGGAACAGGGAGATGCATTTTATCACTACATGGAATTCCCAGATAGTTCAGCATTTGAGAGATCAAGGGAGTGCTTACCTCTTTCAAATAGTCCAGCCTTAGCTCGTGACCATGGGAAAATTTAGCACATGTAGTCTATATTCTAGAGATTTATTAGGATATAATGGGACACACACTACAGGCTATGTGGTATGTTCTACACTGGTGTAAATGATGCTCCAGTTGGATACAAAGCATTTGAAACCAGATAAGCAGAATCTAAGAATACTTCAGAAAATAAACTTCTGCATCAAAGAAGGGACCCGCTGGAGAAAGGAAAAGCTAACAATAATGTGCACTGCTGAGGATCAAAGGCATCTGGGTCTGCTGGCACTGGTAACCAAAGCCATTAATCCAGAACAGCATTTGTTCAAAATTTTATTACTGTGCTCTTGGGAGCTGTCAGTGATTACAGTGCCCCAACTCAGGTGTCTACAAAGGCAGTCAAAGTAACCACTTATTGAAGTACTCTGTCTTCTGCTCATACCAGCTATGCTGTTCGTAAGACAAACCCCCTACTGTCTTGGCTTAAGGTGATCTCACTGCCTTTTGCATTTACAGTGAATTTCCTGAGATACATAGAAGGAAGGACAGGTCCTCCTTGTGTTTTCTCCAGCACCTTTATAACATAAATTGCAAACACAAGACTGTTGGGACACCACTACTACTACTGCAGAGGCAGTGGTTAGCGCTTACAAAGCAACAACAGGGTGTATTTCCAGGAGAAGTCAGCCTAGAAAAAGGAATAGAAATCTCAGACTTGTCCAGTATCCTTTTTCTTCCTCTCAAAGGGCTCTCTTTTTATTAGTGCCCTCCTAGAAATGAACATCAAGAGTTTTCAGTCCTGAGGCAATCTGATTTTATTAAGATTTGGAAATGTTGACATGAAGTTAAAAGGACCCAGAGAAGATGCTTCTCCCACCAGGCTGGCATTACTTTGCTGAGCACACAAGCTCTGCAGAGCACAGTGCATAGGGGATGAGACAATGTAGTCTGCACTGTATTTCTAGCGTGAACATCTCTTTCCTATCTGCACCCAGGGGAACAACTGAGCCCTACAGCTACATCTCTCTCATCTCTCCTTCATTTTCTATTCCTGCCTGACATATTTTCCCTCACCTCAGATAGATTTTAGAAATATAGGTCTTCCCTATCATAGTGTAACTTAAATCAAACTGTCGTAGCGGGCATTTCACTACAGTAACACTGCTGGAGACGCACAGTACATACCAACCAGCACAGTGATAGGTATAGACAAAATGAAGGATAAACAGGCAGACACACAAGTGGAAATTAAATCAGCTGAGAACTGTTACTTATCTTCTCCCCTAGACAAAGTATTTGTACAAAGCTCAGAGTTTCTGGCACAAAGAGGATTCAGGTCTATCAGACCTGATTTCTAATTGGAACAGTTTAACGAGTGAAAACTCCTTCATACAACCCCATCAGTTTAATCATTCCGTGAGCCAATTAAGCTAAACTGATTTAATAACAGAGCAAACCAGTCTTCCTGTATATACCCAGAGTACTCGCTCCAATTTAACTGAATGAATTTAAAATCAGTTTCAGAAAATCTGTGCAAAGCTTGTAGAGGGATTTCCGGTCCTTTCAGAGAAGAGAAAGGCTGAAGGGAGACTGTCTCCACCCAAGACCCTTCCTGTCTTGTTTTGCAATGAATCACACATCCCAGCTTTGCAATGAATGAGGTTTCCGAAGGCAGCGTTTACTCTGGCTCTCGCTCCCATGCTGTATCACCATGTGTTTTACAGCATTGTCAAACATAATGATTCCTACCCTGGAGAGAAATTGGGTCCCGTTTTATATTTTATTGCCTCAGAAAGGACATTTTTTACTTTCCACAGTCCACACTTGGCAGCAACAGCCCCATAAATCTTGCCAAATGCTTTTTGTTGATATATTGTCCAGCAAGAAGTCTGTGAGGCTGGGGCCAGCGTGGAGTAAACAAGTTAATGGCCTCCCGATCCATGTCTGAAGAGGTAGAACAGCAGGGATAAGGAGTGCTGCAAAGCCACCGCAGGTAAAGTCCAGCGGCTGGTGGGTGAGCTAAGAGACTACCGGGAGCTTGTTTCCATGCTTCATCCAGAATAAGATGCAAGTTGCAGTGCTTCCCGGTCCCCATAAAAGGCAGCCTTACACCAGGAAGGTCACTCTGCCAGCCCTCGCACTGCCAGTCCTCGTGTTTGCTGCAAGAAACCTGCGGGAGCCCCAGTGCATGCCAGCAGAACTCATGGAAACCAGGAAAATGGAAAATTGGAAGGAAGGGAAAAGCAAGAAGGTACTTGTGCTGGTGAATGCACCTGTGTAGGAGCAGATTTCACGGCTGAAGGGACACAGTGCAGTCTGTGAGCACAGAGGAATGAATACAGGGAAGACATAACTCCCTGTCCGTAGGGAGCAGACTTGGTACAGCTGCTATGCATGCTCTCCGGTAGGAGGGTAAACACGTGTGAGTGTCAGATATAACTGGTTCTAAGCAAAGGAACATGTTTGTAGATGCAAGAGCATGTTTTGGTACACATGTTTCTAAATTTAAGTGGACAGTTTTTTCTTGCTTTATGGGAGCATCCAAGGCATGTGTGTGAGTTGGTCCAGGGTAGGGGTGTATGTAGGTGACACGCTCTACTTGTGCCTTAGCATGTGTACATACTGATTCCTGCTCCGGCAGGGGGATTGGACTAGATGATCTTTCGAGGTCCCTTCCAATCTCTAACATTCTTTGATTCTGTGATACACACAGCTGCCCTTGAGCCAGGCCCCAATTTCTAATAGACTTGTCCTTTGTGGGTGATGACAGAGCCTCTGCCTGAGAAAAAGAGATGTTCAGCTTGATTCCTCTGGGCAGCTAATGACCCGCTTCCCTCCTCTCCGTCTTTGTCCCTGGGCTCCTCCCTGAGCTCCAACAGCACTGTGAGTGCAATGAAGAAATAATGCCATAATGACTTGATGTGTTACACTCAGCTCAGTCACAATGCCTTGGAACAACTGTCTGCTGCTGTGCAAGGGCTCTAGCAACTCACCTGCTCATGTCCAGTTAATGCAAAGCCCTGTGTGTCTCTCTAGGCACAGGGCCCATTCAACAGACCTTCATCGTGCAAACCAGAACCAAATCTCACAGTGCCAGATGTCCCAAGCTTTACTGCCCCACA